>NC_142486.1:25069622-25220424 GCF_049115385.1 Moschus berezovskii | reverse complement strand
GAAAGCATCATTACGAACAATGCTAGTGGAGGTGATGGAATTCCAGTTGAGCTATTTCAAAACCTGAAAGAGGATGCTGTGAAAGTGGGGCACTCAATATGTCAGCAAATTTGGAAAACTCAGCAGTGGCCATAGGACTGGAAAAAGTCAGTTTTCATTCCAATCCCAAAGAAAGGCAATGCCAAAGAATGCTCAAACTACTGCACAATTGCACTCATCTCACACACTAGTAAAGTCATGCTCAAAATTCTCCAAGCCAGGCTTCAGCAATACGTGAACCGTGAATCTCCAGATGTTCAAGCTGCTTTTAGAAAAGGCAGAGGCACCAGAGATCAAATTGCCAACATCCGCTGGATCATGGAAAAAGCAAGAGAGTTCCAGAAAAACATCTATTTCTGCTTTATTGACTATGCCAAAGCCTTTGACTGTGTGGATCACAATAGACTGTGGAAAATTCTGAAAGAGATGCAAATAACAGACCACCTGACCTGCCTCTTGAGAAACCTGTATGAAGGTCAGGAAGCAACAGTTAGAACTGGACATGGAACAACAGACTGGTTCCAAATAGGAAAAGGAGTACGTCAAGGTTGTATATTGTCCCCCTGCTTATTTAACTTGCATGCAGAGTACATCATGAGGAACGCTGGGCTGGAAAAAGCACGAGCTGGAATCAAGATTGCTGGGAGAAATATCAATAACCTCAGATATGCAGATGACACCACCCTTATGGCAGAAAGTGAAGAGGAACTCAAAAGCCTCTTGATGAAAGTGAAAGAGGAGAGTGATAAAATTGGCTTAAAGCTCAACATTCAGAAAACTAAGATCATGGCATCTGGTCCCATCACTTCATGGCAAATAGATGGAGAAACAGTGGAAACAGTGTCAGACTTTATTTTGGGGGCTCCAAAATCACTGCAGATGGTGATTGCAGCCATGAAATTAAAAGACGCTTACTCCTTGGAAGGAAAGTTATGACCAACCTAGATAGCATATTAAAAAGCAGAGACATTACTTTGCCAACCAAGGTCCGTCTAGTCAAGGCTATGGTTTTTCCTGTGGTCATATATGGATGTGAGAGTTGGACTGTGAAGAAAGCTGATCGCCAAAGAGTTGATGCTTTTGAACTGTGGTGCTGGAGAAGACTCTTGAGAGTCCCTTGGACTGCAAGGAGATCCAACCAGTCCATTCTAAAGGAGATCAGTCCTGGGTGTTCATTGGAAGGACTGATGCTAAAGCTGAAACTCCAATACTTTGGCCACTTCATGCGACGAGTTGACTCACTGGAAAAGACTCTGATGCTGGGAGGGATGGGGGCAGGAGGAAAAGGGAATGACAGAGGATGAGATGGCTGGATGACATCACTGACTCGATGGACATGGGTTTGAGTGAACTCCAGGAGTTGGGGATAGACAGGGAGGCCTGGCGTGCTGGGATTCATGGGATCACAAAGAGTTGGACATGACTGAGCTACTAAAGTGAACTGAACAGGCTTCACATCCATACATGACTACTGGAGAAAACCATAGCTTTGACTAGACAAACCTTTGTTGGCAAAGTGACCTCTCTGCTTTTTAATACGCTGTCTAGGTTTGTCATAGCTTTCCTTCCAAGGAGCAAGCATCTTTTGATTTCATGGATGCAGTCACCATCCACAGACGGCCCAAATGGCACCCCATCATTTCCACATTCCAGTCCATGGAAGCGGGAAGACTGAGAAAGGGAGGCGTACCCCTTCCCTTTAACAGCACAGCCTAGAAGTAGTATATACCGCTTTTGCCCACATCTCATTGCCCACCATGGCTGCACCTAGAGGCACAGGAGGCTGGGAGATTTAGTCTCTATTTTGGACAGTTGTGTACCTAACTAGGAAGGGAAAAATGCAAGGTAACCATCAATTTTGCAGGGAAGAAAGGGAAAAAAATCTGATGCTTCCTTCCTTTTGTTTTTCAGATAAAGAAAGAGATTGCTGAATAACTGCAGATTCATTTTAATGCTCCAGAGTAAACATGTCTGCCTACAGGAATAATGCTTCTGAGGAATACCCAGATTACCCTGACTATTCTGGGTCTTGGAACCATGCTCAGGGGTATTTGAAAACTCCAGGTCCTCTGAACAACTCAGATGACCCCAGCACCAGGAGCAACCCATACCCAGCAGAGTCCAGAACAAGTCCAGACTATCTTGGGTCTCTAGCAGAACCAGATTATCCTGGATCTTGGAGTAACCCAGACTACCCTGGCACCAGGAGCCATCCATACTCTTCACGGACAGAGTATCCCAAATCCTTGGCAGAACCAGAGTATATTGGATCTCAGAGGAATCCATACCAGCCAGGCTCATCTGGAGAGCCAGACTACTCTCAGTCTCAACGAAATCCTGATTTTCCTGGTTCCAAAGGCAGTGGAAACTACACAGGCTCCAGAATAAATCCAGATTATCTCGACTCCTTGGGAGAACCAGACTACCCTGGAGCTCAGGAAAACTTGAACTCTTTGGGCCTCAGAGCCAATTCAAACCATCCAGGCTCCAGAAGGAATCTGGAACATGCTAGCCCCAGAGTCAAGGCATACATAGACTCTCTGGGAGAGCCTGATTATCCAGGTGCTGAGAGTCAATCTAACCATCCACACTTTTTTGGAGAACCAGACTATCCGGGTGCTGAGGACTATCGAAACTCTACAAACTTTTGGGGAGAGCCTGATTACCCAGGTGCTGAGAATGGTCATGATTATGGCTCTTCAGAGGACCCAGAAATGGCCAGGCAGTAAGTACTGGAATCTCCCTCCAGTGGGGATGGGAGATGAAGGTTAGATCATTAAGTCAATTAATTTTTAACTTAAGTGGGATAAGGACACCTATGATGATTTTCATGACCTGGATTTATGGTGAAACTTTCACGCCTACCTGTATACCTCACCTGGGCCTTGGATTCTCAGCCTGAGGCTTCCTGCTCTTAACTGCTCATAATCTTTCATCACTTCTTGCTTGAATAACATCCTTCCCAGTCTCTTATCTCTTCCTTCCTAGTCCGTGCAAGACATTTAGATCTGTAGCAATGTTTTGACCCTGCTACTTCGCCAATGAGATTGGGGTCAAGATGATAATTTTGAACACAAACCTTTCAACCAGAACTATATCAACAAGAATGCACTTTAGTCAAGAAAATCTTTTGAAGATCGAACACCGTGGAATCCATTTAGCTCAATTATTTGTATACAGGATGATTGAGCCACTTCTGGCTTTTTCCACTTTCATCTTTATTTTGCTGAGATTATTGCCAGAATTGACCACTTTTCATGTTTAGAGCGGATTTGACTCATTGATCTTCTCCATCGTGGTTGTCTTCATCAAGTTTTATTGATTATAGTTTTTGCCATTGTTAGGATTCCTCTAAGGAGGTTTATTTTTAAGTCTAATTTTTCCTGATTCAGATTCTGTAGATCTAAACTTTGTCAAAAAGATTTTAATCTTCCATCAGTTTTAGTCACTGACAAATTTTATTAGGTACAGTTTGGGTCATTGACAGTGTTAACCTTGGGTGACAGCGCTACCAAACCTAATTCTTCCTGTGTTAAGTTTCTCAACGTTCATGTTGTCAACAGCATGTGATTATTTATTTATTTTTCAGGCTATTTTTAACCTGTAACAAATTTACTCTGCGAAATTCTAACCAATGTGAGTTTTATTTTGTATGTACTATTTCTACTAGTTGGAGAAGGAAATGGCAACCCACTGCAGTATTCTGGTCTGGAAAATCCCACGGACAGAGGAACCTGGTAGGCTATAGTTCATGGGGTCACACTAGTAATATTTATGAATTCAGCATAAATCCTTCAGGGTAGGCTACAACAGTATGTGAACCGAGAGCTTCCAGATGTACAAGGTAGATTTAGAAAAGGCAGAAGAACCAGAGATCAAGCTGCCAACATCCATTGACTCATAGAAAAAGCAAGGAAATTCCAGAAAAACATCTACTTCTGCTTCAAAAGCCTTTGACTGTGTGGATCACAGCACATTGTGGAAAATTCTTAAAGAGATAGGGATACCAGACCTCCTTCTCCTGAGAAACCTGTGTGCAGGTCAAGTTAGAACCAGACATGGAACAAGGGACTGGTTCCAAATCAGGAAAGGAGTACGTCAAGGCTGTATGTTGTCACCCTGTTTATTTAACTTATATGCAGAGTACATCATGTGAAATTCTGGGCTGGATGAAGCACAAGCTGGAATCAAGATTGCCGGGAGAAATATCAATAACCTCAGATATGCAGATGACACCACCCTTATGGCAGAAAGTGAAGAGGAACTAATGAGCCTCTTGATGAAGAGGCCCAAAAACCAAAACATAAAAAACCAGAAACAATATTGTAACAAATTCAATAATTACTTTAAAAAGATATTCAACATTCAAAAAACTAAGATCGTGGCATCTGGTCCCATAACTTACTGGCAAATAGAAGGGGAAAAAGTGAAAATAGTGACCGATTTTATTTTCTTGGACTCCAAAATCACTGCAGATTGTGGCTGCAGCTACGAAATCAAAAGACACTTTCTCCTTGGACCTAGACAGAATATTAAAAAGCAAAGACATTACTTTGCTGACAAAGGGCCGTCTAGTCAAAGCTACGGTTTTTTCAGTAGTCATGTATGGATGTGAGAGGTGGAACATAAAGAAGGATGAATGCCTAAGAATTGATGCTTTTGAATTGTGGTGTTGGAGAAGTCTCATGAGAGTCCCTTGCACTGCAGGGAGATCTAACCAGTCAATCCTAAAGAAAATCAACCTTAAATATTCATTGGAAGAACTGATGCTGAAGCTGAAGCTCCAATACTTTGGCCACCTGATGTGAAGAGCTGACTCATTGGAAAAGACCCTTAGTCTGGGATAGATTGAGGACAGGAGGAGAAGGGGTGACATAGGATGAGATGGTTGGATGGCATCACTGTCTCAATGGACATGAATTTGAGCAAACTGGGAAGTAATAAATGATAGGAAAGCCTGGCATGCTGCACTCCATAGGGTTGCAAACAGTTGGACACAACCTAGTAACTGAACAACAAGAAAAAAAATATATGGGATTTGGGTGTGTAGTGGGATCAAATGTCTTCAGAACCTAAACAGGAGGATTAAAAGGACCAGGTCAAAATGTCCTCCTTGGTCTTATCCCCCACTGCCTGATTCATCATTGAAAATATGCCTTTGACCTTGTCACTCCCTCGTTTATTATCTTCCATGGTTCTCCATAACCTCTGGGAGAAAGACTCCACCACTTCACTTATGATACCTTAAGAATGAGGATGTGCTGGGCTAATGTAAGATGCCAGCCAAAGCCCAGACTGACTGACCTCCTCCCACTTCTGCTGTGCCCTCGCTGTTGTTGTTGTTTAGTTGCTAAGTCCTGTGTGACTCTTTTGCGACCCCATGGACTCTAGCCTGCCAGGCTCCTCTGTCCATAGGATTTCCCAGGCAAGAATACTGGAGTGGGTTGCCATTTCTTGTCCGGGGAATCTCCCCAACCCAGGAATCGAACCCACATCTGCTGCACTGGTAGGCGGCTTCTTTACCACTGAGCAACCTGGGAAGCCCATCTTCTCCCTCCCTCAACCCTATACTGTGAGTCAGTGGTTCTTAACCTTGGCTGACGCTTATAATTACCTAACTACCTGGGGGGCCTTAAAAATCATACAAATACCTGGGCCAACTTTCAAAGCTTCTATTTGGTTGTTTGGGGTGAGGCCTGGGAATTGATATATACATAAAATTGAGAATCGTTGCTCCACGTTAATTGACTTTCCTGGCATTCCTTTTATATATTCAGCACTTTCTGGTCCCGTGGGTTTATTAGAGCTGTTCTTCATCTTTGGATGCCCTACTCCTAACTCTCTATGTATGGATTTATCCTTCCAATCCCAGGTCAGATGTCTTTTTTCCATGTAGATTTCCCTTCAAACTCCCAGCCCAAATTTTCTCTTTCCTGTGAACTGTCTTCTTATACTCACCAGTTACTACTTGTATTATAATTGCTTATGGTTGTGTTTAAGAAGCTCGACCAGACTGTATGGAGAGTTCCTTGAGGGTCAACAAGCCATGTCTTTTTCTTTGTGTTCTCTTCCCCTTGCCCATGCGTGGTTGGCATTCAGTGGAATGAATGGATGGGTGGGTGGATGGATGGAGGATTGTCCTTACTGTGCTACCAGATGAATACTGATTCATCGTTTTGGGATTGCAGAATGCTCAGCAGAACATCTTCAGTCCGGCCCTCGTTTCACCATGAGGGTGTCAGCCCCTTGGGCATCCTTGGGAGAGAGGATGTTGATTATCCTGAAAGCATTGAAATGAAATCTGTGGGGATGGCAAATCTGTATCCGGGTGCTCCTGGCAATGGCTATGGTAAGCATTTGTTAAGAAGAGGATCATTTCCTGGGAAGAAAATAAAATTCAATGGGCTTGGGACCAGTCATTAAAGATCAGTGAGAGAACTGGTTCACCCCTCCTCTTTCAAACACCCACTTAACAAGGGCTGAACCCTGAGGGTGCAGAGAAGAGAAGCAGTGTCATCATTTATCTGAGCAAATTGGGCAGGAGTGGTGCCCGTGTGTGGAGGCTGATGGTTCAAGCCCATGGTGGTTATGTGAGAAAGATGGTCTTCGTGTGGCCAGATCCTCATATTTTTCTAGAGAAGCCAGAAATCTGGGTTTTTACATGTCCCCAAATAATTTTTAAAATAAATAAATAAATAAAACAGAGGGGAAAACTGAGATTCAGAGAGAAACGGGCTCAAGGTCACCTAGCTGCTAAATCAAAAAAGCCTGTATCAGCCAATCTCTCTGACTCCACTTTACTGCTGGGTAGAAGCAGGGAAAATATGGATTGCTGACCACCAAGCTCCGCAGAACACTGGAATTAAAAAGCTATTTTTAAAAGTGGCTACATAAAGCGTGGCTTCCTTCTCTAGGGTCCTTTCAGGACCAAGGTTGTAGCTGCAGCATTCTCTTGTCCAGTGCTCTACCATCTTGTTAGACTATGCACTTCTTAAGGAGAACCCATTTCATCCATGTATCTTCCAAGGCTCCATGTTATTTTCCAAAGCTTGGCACACAGTAGGTGCTTGAGCAGTGCTAACTGAATTAAAAGCAACAGCTGTAAGTGATGTACCAGTTAGCTGTTGCCATAGGAATGCTGCATAACAAACAAGTCTAAAACCCAGTGTTGCACAATACGCATTGTTTATTTCTCACCCACACATCTGTGGGTTTGCTTGGAGTTTGACTGAACCAGATTGGGTTTGGTTGTGTCTGATCTGAGTTCACAGATTCTGTTGAGGTATAGTGTCCTTCTTGACCCAGTGAACTAACCTGGGCCACTTCATCCCATGACATAAGCTGGAAGCACACAAAGTGGCAAGCAGAAACACATGGTGTCTCTGAGTCCTTGGTGTGGAACTAGCAAACTGTCATTTCTGCTATGTTTCCCTGGTAAAGGCAAGTCACATGCCCAAGTCCAACCTCAATGGAGGTGTCCAAAGTGGAGGAAGTATAATATTTGCTGAAAAACAACTGATTTACCACAATAGTATATATTAAGAGTTTGTGGTGTTCTGGGATTTTTTTCAAGCACTTTTATACATAGCTACATCAGTTACACATATTAACTGATTCAGTTTCCCCAACAAAAATTAACTGCTTCAATTTCCCCAACAATCCTATGTGAAGGCCTATTATTATCCCTGATTTGCAGACTAAGATATTGAAACTCAGCCTATTAAGTAACATATGCCAGAGAGCACATAGTTAATAAAGCAGCAAAGCTGGGAACTGATCCTTGGCAAGAAGTTCCAGAACCTCCCGCGGTATAATTTCGTACGTCTCCATCAAAATGTGCTCCAATGTTTTTTGCTGTGGAGTTTAGACTTCATTGTTTATCATGAGTTGAATAAAAATGTATTGAAATGTGACACTACCACGTAGATGCCGAAAGTGGACTCTGTCCCTGAGAAAATCATGACAGACTTCAAATTTATCCATGTGTCATCATAAAAGGCTACAACTAGAAGGAAGTTTTGCAATCATTGCAACCATTTTTAAAAGTAGGACTTTTTTTTAACAGAAGTTTTAGGTTCACAGTAACATTGAGGAAAAGGTGACAAATTTCTCAAATACCCTGTGCCCCACACGTGCATGTGTGTGTGCTCAGTCATTTAGTTTTGTCTGACTCCCTGAGACTCCTTGGACCATAGCCCGCCAGGCCCCTCTGTCCATGGAACCCTCCAGGCAAGAACACTGGAAAGGGTTTGCCATTTCCTACTCCAGGGAACACATGTATGGCTTTGCTTATTATCAGGGGCCCCCACCACAGTGGGACATTTGTTACATCTGAACCTACATGGACATATCATTATCACCCAAAGTCCTTAGTTTCCATTAAATTTCACCTTGGGTGGTACATTCTGTGGGTTTCAACAAATATATAATGACTTGTATTCATCATAAGGGTATCCTACGGAGTATTTTCACTGTCCTCAACCCCCCTGAAGTTTCCCAGGTGGCACTAGAGGTAAAGAACCTGTCTACCAATGCTGGAGACATAAGAGACGTGGGTTTGATCGCTGGGTTAGGAAGATTCATTGGAGGAGGAAATGGCAACCCACTACAGTATCTTTGCCTGGAGAATCCCATGGACAGAGGAGGCTAGTGGGCTACAGTCCATAGGGTCACAAAGAGTGGGACATAACTAAAGCAGCTTAGCACACAAACCCCTCTGACCTCCATCTGTTCATCCCTTCCCCTCCAGACGAGTATTTTTCAGACTATGAGTTATGGCCCACTAACAAGTTCCTGCTGACCATTGTGTGCTCAGTAATAACTAGTGTGGGATTAATTGTCTTGTCTCTTCGTTCCAGTGAATCCTACTTATGTGGATGATGATGGTCCAGGCCCAGCTTATGGAGACCCACCCTTGTCTGGACAAGACTGGCTCAGTTCACCCCAAGGTAAGGCTTCAGTGGACAGTGACCAAAAGCATCCATCCTCCAGAAGGAGCCTGTTCAAAGCAATGCAGACATTGCCACTGACTCTGGCCTCTGGTGTAGTAACTGATGCAGCACTTCCTTAATTTATCACAATAGGTTTTATTCTAAACATGCAGAGTTTTTTTCTCCTTTGGATATCAAGGTGTCTTCGCTAGGACTCTTCCGGTTGCAAGTGACAGAAATCCAGCTCACCCAGGCCCAAGGCTTGTGCTGTGGGAAGGATGTGGGTAAACAAAAAACAGAAGGTAGAATTACCTTCCAGCACTCTAGTACAGAGCCTGGCATAGCACATAGGAGGCGCTCAGAGGTATTTGTTGGATGAGTTACAGGAACCAGGGCCTCTGGCTGTGAAGCCAGGAGCTCAGGGCCACCTGGACTCTCTTTCTCTCCGTCTATTTCAGACAACTTCTCTTTAAGCTTCACCTCATTCATCTCAACTAGTCAGGCCTTCTCTGCAGGCCAGGGAGCTTGACAGCAGACGCACACACAGCTCAGCAATCTCAGGGGGAATCTTCCTTTCTTTCTAGGCCTGTCGGTCATTACTGAGGAACCTCTCTCCAGCCCATTTGGAACACGTGCCTACAGATGAACCAGTCATTCTTACATAGGAAAGAAGGCTGGGCCACATGTCCATCCCATGGCTAATACATGTATTGGTGAGGTGGCAATGCCTTGATCAAAATTTTTCTGAATAATCAGAATTATTATGATCGTGGAGGATAGGGGCAATCAGCTTGAAGAAGGCTTTGAAATCAGTTAGGAAACTCTCTAAGGATCGCTGTGTGCTGTGAGGAAGGTCTGATCAGAGGCAGAGGCCAAGGAAATAAAAAAACATCCGAGGAGAGAGGCCAGGGAATGCTGGAAGCTAGAGGCAAACCCATGAATACCAAGGAATAAATCGAAGACATCCTGTGTGTAACAACACATATTGTGGGGCCCGTGACTTGAAACCATCTCTCACCTTCGGACACCCAACCCTATAGCTTCACTCTTTAAGAGGCTTCTTAAGGAGGCCTGTATCTTTCAAGAAATAGGTGTTGCCACTTGGGAGAGAAAATCATGGGGGTATAAACAATCATGCTCTCTGTCTGTCTTCCACGAGAGCAGGGAATGACTTTAACTACTGGGGAAAAGACATGCCTTCAAACCTCTTAAGGTGCTCTGTGGCCAATATGAAGATTAGGGCCTCTAGGTGGAAGAGGAGTCCCCAGAAGGCAGAGGGAAGCAAAGAAATAGAGGACCCAGAGATGAACCTGGCTTTCTCTACCATTTCGTTTTACTAGGTCTGATTCTCAAATCATTTACAATTAATTGATGGACAGTCTTCTGATAGAGTGTCCCTTTGGTGGATCATGCTGGCAACTAGGAAGTGCCTGGCACGTAGTAGGTACTAATAAATATTCATTTACGAATGAAGGACGTAGGGAATGATACATCAGCATCTGCTTACAGGAAAGGATGAGGGTGAAGTAATTAAGGCACCATGCTTTGGAACCAGACAGACTTTGGTTTGATCCTGATCTCTTCTACTTGCTGGTTTTGTGGCCTTAAGCAAATTTACCTTTTGGGGCCTCAGTTTTCTTAGTTACAAAATGGGGTTTATTACAGTACTTACTTCATAGGGTGGTTGTGAAAATCAAACAATATATTCTATTTAAAGTAGTTAGCCTGCAGGTATTGTTACTGATAGTTATCATTCATTGTTTTTTACAGGGAACTTTTTTTCTTGCTCTGCTGGGTCTTTGTTGCTGTGTGCAGGCTTTCTCTAATTGCGGCCAGGGGGCACAGCTCTCTAGCTGTGGGGCACAGGCTTAGCTGCTCCTCGGCGTGCGGAATCTTCCTGGACTAGCGACTGAACCCCTGTCCCCTGCATTAGCGGGCAGATTCCCAATACTAATAATTATCGTTGGTGTGGGGAGAAGGAAAGAGTTCTGTTATTAGTCCAGTCCTGCCATTTAATGAGAGTATGATTAGGAGGGAGTTTAGTTCATTCCTCTGCACCTCAATTTCTCCAACTATTAAATAAACAGCATGACCAAGGTGAGTTCCAGATCAGGTCTGCTGGGTAGGGACTGTGTCCAGGTGCCCAGCACTGACATCGGACAGTGGTTTAGCAATAAAGGGATTTATTTTCCTCTTGGGACAAGAAGTATGCCAGGAACAAGTCCAGAGTTTTTATGGCACCTCTGCCCATGATACCCTCTACGCCCAAGGCTCCTTCTGAAGTGTCTTTTCCCATCACCCTCAGCTGGTGAACGTTTCACCCTCTTGTTTTCTAAATGGTTGTATCTGGTCAGGAAGAAGGTGAAATGGTGAAATGCCAAAGGTTAAATCAGGCAAACTTTCACCCATTAAAGAGCGTTAACGGAAGTCACAATCTTGTTGGCTAGAATGGGGTCACAGATCCATCCTAGGCTGCGAAAGGAGCCACCCTTTGCCACGAAGGAAGCTGGGAGAGTTTTAACTGAGCACAGTGGCTGTGCAGGAAAGGAGGCCCCTGCTGACGTGAGAGGAAAGAGAGAACAGGTGTGGGAAGCAGACAGACAGCAGTGGGGCCACCCAGGCAGTCAGGAGATAGCAGCTGTTTCACTGTAAACCCATCTGGATTTATATAGGCACATAAAACTATAAATAAAACATAAGTCTTGGACCAGAGGCACCAATTAAAGAGAAGACCTTGCCTTTTGATTATGAGTCATTTAGAAGAATCTCTGCCTTCTGTTTCTAGAATCCTATTGCTTTAATAAAGAATTCTGTTTCTGGCCTTTTACCTAGCTACTGGGACAGAATCTGCACAGGAAAACAACTCCTCTTCTCAGGGATCCCCCTCTGGTACAGATGTGGGGAACTGTACTGTGATTTGTGGGGACTGGTTCTGTCCATCTCATCCTGGCGTTAAAAACTGTGAATGGGGCAGTTCTCTGTGATTGTCATCACTTTTCTGGGCGTTTCCCAACAATGCCAGTGTGACTGCTATATGAGGTCTTGGGAAGCTCACCTTGGTGGGACCTAAGGCTTGGGCGAACGAGAGATGCTTTCTGGTGGTCAAGTGAATGAAATCATTGTCGAGGTTGAGCATGACCCTTCTGGGGTCCAAAGCCGTCCATCTTCAAGTCATATTGTTCCAGAGAAGACACCGGTGAACTCAAACTCCATCCTGGTCCCCTCCATTTCTGACAGCGATGTGACAGACTTTCGGATTTTCAGCAATCGGAATGACAAAAAGGGCAAGCAGTCATTACAATTTGCAACACCTTTGAAGGAATTGTGTTCTCAGACCCTTCATAACTCAGAAAACACAGGCTTACACACCCCTCATACTTCACACGAGAACATCCAAGGTGAGACCCTGGGGCAGAGGAGTTAGGTTGGGAGCAGCCCCTTCCGAGTTGCCCACAGGGCTGTGGTTTTAAAACACCGAGTAGGGTGAAGGCTTGGTAGATGACCTGAGGATGCCTGGGACTCGGAAGGGGTCACTTTGAGAGGATCTGACACCTAAGAAGGAGTTTTACCTTGATCAAGCTCATTGCACGTGCCCGGTGTTCTGCCTTTTTGTTATCCATCGAATTTAGTTTTATTTGCCTGCCACTCTCCACACGTGTGATACGGGCACACCTGTCTTTTCCATTTGCTGAGAGACTGAGGCTCAAGGAAATTAAATGACATAGCAGATCTGGGATCAAATGCAGGTCTGCCTGATTCCCAAGCCTGACACCTTAACCACTGTCCCGAACTGCTTTGCACCCAATCCCTAGCTTCGCGTATCATGCTGCTGCTGCTGCTAAGTCACTTCAGTCGTGTCCGACTCTGTGTGACCCCATTGACGGCATCCCACCATGGGATGCCTCTATTTGTCAAGTCCTCCGTGAAACCAGGTCTTAACTGAGACCCTCGCTTGCCTCGCAGCTCCTGACATCAAACACTGGTTTCTGAGATGATGTTTCTCTTTCATCCCATAATACTCCAGGCATGAAGTGCAGCCATTCTCAGTGACTTCTAAGAGGGGAGGGGGAAAAAACTCTATTCACAGCAAAGCATCTTATGAGTTTAGCTCCTTTTGTTGAAAGATGGGGTGTCTCTTGTCACTTTGCTGTCTCCCCGAATTTCTGGGCTTTTTTCCTCCTTCACCTTCATTCCTCTGTCCCTACTTCCCTCTCAGGAGATGCTCAAATTCCTCATCTTCAGCCAAGTGATTTGGAGGCCCTCTTCTGGGAATTCTCCCCCCGCCTCAGCTGTGTCATTGAGAGGAGGAGGGGTTCCATGCATCTCAACAACAGGGCCAGGAGCCAGCCACTCCTGCCATGGGCCCGGCGGCCCCCACTGCTCCCCCGCTGTTACGGATGGGGCCACAGTGCCATGCAGACACAACCCACCCAGAGGGAGAAGGCACTGCCTTTTCCTTGTTTTTTGAGTCTTGCTTTTTTGAGAAGGAAGAAACCTTTTTCATGCAACCCCTCAGGAGACCACCTTTCACATTCGGCAATGTGTCACATGCCTGGAGCTAAACAGGTCACCTGCTGGGGGCTGGGGCCATCAAGATAGGCTCAGACTCACAGGGAGCTGCCTGCTGGAGATGGGCCCTGGAGATGAGAACCTGGAGATGGACCCCACCCTGCAGAAGCCCAGGACTGTAGGAGGGGGGCAGGTAGATGCCTAAACTGAATTGGGATCCTATTAAAAAGGAGAGATGACTGTGGGGTAGGTGATCACAGCATCTGCCACGTGGACCCAAAGTGTGGATCTGAGTTCTCGGGAGAAGGGAGGAGGACATTCCAGGGTGGTGGAAGAGCAGAAGACAACAGTCAAGAAAAGTAAAGAAGATGCTTGGAGCATCAGGGGGGCGAGAGAAAGCCATGCAGGAAATTACAGAGAGAAAAGAGCCAGGCTGACCACACGTTCTGGCTTTGCTGAATGTGCCATGTCATAGGAAAAAGGAAAACACGGAGTTGGAATTGCATACAAACTGTCACGTGCTTTGGCTTTGATATGTCACACACGTATGCACCATCTTCTTGTTTTTATTTATGACTTTTCGGCTCACGAGTCTGCATATTCTTTCCCGTGCACTCATAAAAACATACTTTAGATCTTTAACACCTATTTTCAAATGCTATTATTCTGTTAAAATAAAAAAAAATTAATCTCCATGTTTTTTTTTTTTTCTGCAGGACAAAAGTTAATCGAGTCTCTGATACCCATGACATCTAGAGACAGAATTAAAGCCATTAGGAATCAGCCAAGGACCATGGAAGAAAAAAGGAACCTTAGGTATGGACCAAAAGTTTTTTTCCTTGCACAGATTTCATGGAAACCTTAGTCTTTTACCTTTGTCTCATGTCAGAAAGATAAGAAAGAAACGCAAGGGAAGAGGCAATCTTCCTACTGAAGAATTCCACTTAATGTATGTTGGTCACCTGGACTGTGGGCTGTGCTTAGTGACCTGCTTCCAGAGAGTGGAGGACGGAAAGAAGGGGACATCACTTACCGGGGTGAAGTCTGGCTAATCCTACCTGGGCCAGATGCTCAAGACTAACATCCCTGGAGATAAGTCACGTGATCAGAGAGTCCCCTCTATGTGTGTGTGTGCATGCTTGCTTAGTCCTGTCTGACTCTTTGTGACCCCATGGACTGTAGCCCACCAGGCTCCTCTGTCCATGAAATTCACCAGCCAAGAATATTGGAATGGGTTGCCATTTCCTTCTCCAGAGGATCTTTCCAACACAGGACTGAACTTGTGTCTCTTGCATCTCCTGAATTGGCAGGCATGTTCTTTACCAGCTGAGCCACCTGGGAAGCCCCCCACCCCCGTGTACTCTCTCCTAAAACCCACAACCCTAGTCTAACCAGAGGAAAAACGCAGAGAAACCCTAATCAAGGGACAGTCTTCTTAATATCTGAGCCGTATTCTTCAAAACTGTCAAGGTCATCAAAAAGAAGGAAAATTTGAGACTCAGTCAGACTGGAGGGTTCTAAAGAAACATGACTACTAATGTGATGTGGTGAACTGGATGGGTCCTGGAATAGAAAATGAACATCTATGGAAAAACTAGTCAAGTCAGAATAGTCTGGAGTTTAGGTACAAGTTCCACACCCATGTTGGTTCCTTAGTTGCAACTATGGAAATGTAAGATGTTAGCAGAGGAAATGGTGAGTGGGAGATGGGGATTTTCTGTATTGTTTTTGTAACTTCTCTGTAAATGTTAAACTCCTCTTAGAAAGAAAGGTGTGTGCAAGGGGAGAGTTCCCTGGTGAGCCAGTGGTTAGGACTTCACACTTTCACTGCTGTGACCTGTGTTCAGTGCCTGGTAGGGGAATTAAGATCATGTAAGCCATGCTGTACCAGCAGGGGCGGGGGTGGTGGTTGGGGGTACACAAAACTAAAACAAACAAAACCGCAGAAGCTTTCTAAGCCCAGTAGTTCAAAAGCAAGAGTGAGGGTGGTTTAAGTCTTCAGCCCTTCTTACATTTATCACTCCTCAGCATTTTTCTTTTTGCAATTTATTGGGAGTTGACAGGGCTTCCCAAGTGGTACAGTAGTAAAGAATTCGCCTGCCAGCTCAGGAGACACAAGAGACAGAGTTTCATTCCCTGAATGGGGAAGATCCTTTGGAGAAGGAAATGGCAACCCACTCCAGTATTCTTGCCTGGAAAATTTCATGGATAGAGTAGCCTGGCGGGCTACAGTCCATGGGGCAAAGAGTCGGACACGACTAAGTACAAGCCCAAGGAGCTGGTACTAGAGTAGATGCAATCGCTAATAAACAATCCAGTGATGCAATTGTTCTGAGGTTCAGTCTGGCAGGGAAAGTAGATTGGTCAACAAGTAACTTATAAATGATAGAAAGAATTTCAGGCCAAATCAAGGTAGAAGCAGATTGCGGGGGGAGGACTAGAAGATAACAGGACTAGAGTTAACAGTCCTCTTGGGCAAAGTAGGGGACATCTGTGCACTGAGCTTTGGAAGATGGTGTTGTGGGGGGTGGGCCTTTGGTTGGGCCAAAGGAAAGAGCCCAGAGCAAAGGAGATGTAATGAGTTCATGGAAAAGTAAAGGGAACAACCGCAGCTGGATCTTTTTGAAAGCACTCTTCCGTTTCAAACTCTGTTTGGCTCTGTCTGTCACACAGTGAGGGCCTTGTGATGACCCAAAAGACTTCACAGCAGGATTTTCAATCTGACATTTGAGTTGGGATTATTCTATGTTTGGGGGGCTGTCCTGTTCACTGTAGGGTATACAGAAGCATCCCTGGTCTCTAGATGTCAGCGGCACTCCCAACCCCCAGGCTGACAACCAAAAAAAGTCTCCAGACATACCCAAATGTCCCTTGAGGCTGAAAATCTTCCTGGTTGAGAACCACTGACTTGTAAGACCCCAGCCACCTACCCACGGTTATCACTCACACGCTCCACCCTTCCCCTGCTCATTTCTGCCCATCCCAGCCTCCCTGGGGCTTCGTGTTGGCTGTTTCCTGTGCTCAGACAGTCCCTTATCCACAGACTAACCCCCTCTTCTCCTTCCAGACTTTGTGCAAATAAGGCGCTATTCAGATTGAATCAGGGTCTTCATCCCAGCATCTCCCACCTCCTCACTCTGCTCTGTTTCCCCTCTGTTTCCCACAGTACCACTCACCTTCTATTATCTTCTATTGTTTACCTACTTTACGATTACATTTCTTATTTATCTTCTTGCTCTTCCAACTACGGTGTCTGCTCCATGAGCTGGGGAGACCTGTCTGTGTCTCACCACCTGGGACTGTGCCTGGCATGTGGCAGGCACTCAGGAAATGTCAGGGGGATGAATGCATTACCACATTGGTGTCTCGCGTCCGCCCTTTCCCACAGGAAAATCGTCGACAAAGAGAAAAGTAAGCAGTCCCGTCGTATCCTGGAGATCAACTGCTGTGCTCAATGTCTGAACTCAATTTCACTGGTAAGTCGGTCTTTACTGAGGTCAGTAAATGGGCACAGAGTAGGGTGAAACCAGGGAGTGGGGAGAGTGGGGATGACAGGGGACTCACAGGAAGGAAAAAACCAAAATTCAGGGCTGTTTCCTTGAAAGAACATAGAAATTGGGTCAGTTTAGGTGTGGGGGAAACATGTGGGCATGTTAAGGAAGGTCTAAGGAACCTCAGCGTTATTTAGTTATTTGGGCAGCCTAGCTACTGTGAGCGTCACCTTCAATAGCAAACCTAGGAAGGTAATAAATAATAATGATACCAACCCAGGTTCTTGATCTTCCTTGATCAATAGAAATTGATAAGAGGCCAGACAAGAAATTCAGGCAAGTCTTTACTAGGGCCCCTGCAAAAACAAGTAGCAGTTTCTCTTGCTTGCTTCCCAAGTAGGGGCAGGCTGGTTCCTAATATGAGCCGAGAGCAAGGGTGTATGGCCAGGGGAGGGGCGGTGATGGTGATGCCATCCAACCATCTCAGCCTGTCTCCCCCTTCTCCTCCTGCCCTCAGTCTTTCCCAGCATCAGGGTCTTTTCCAATGAGTGAGCTCTTTTCATCAGGTGGTCAAAGTACTGGAGCTTTAGCATCAGCATCAGTCCTTCCAATGAGTATTCAGGGTTGATTTCCTTTAGGGTTGACTGGCTATGTCCAAGGGACTTAGAAGCAGTGGCCTGTTGCTATCGTCAGGCCTGCTCAGTAGATATTTGTTGAGGGGCCGTCTAGCCGTGCGCTTTGTGTCTACCCCCAGGCATACCGAAGGTTCAAGAACAACCTGTCAGAACTGCTCAATTCCATCAGCCTGTGGCAGAAGACGCTCAAGGTCATCGGAGGCAAGTTCGGCACCAGTGTCCTCTCCTATTTCAACTTTCTGAGGTGGCTTTTGAAGTTCAACATTTTCTCGTTCATCGTGACCTTCAGTTTCATCATAATCCCTCAGCTAACTGTGATGGAGAAGAACCACCTCCAGTTCACTGGACTGGAATTTTTAACCGGGGCGGTAAGTGCTCCCCCGCAACACCTGGAGTTCATACTTGGAAACCCAGGACATGCCTGCTGGCGCCCTTCCAGGCCTCTCATTCGCCTGAGCGTCAAATGATGCGAGGAGAAGGCAATGGCACCCCACTCCAGTGTTCTTGGAGATACACTGGAAAATCCCATGGATGGAGGAGCCTGGTGGGCTGCCGTCCATGGGGTCGCACAGAGTCCGACATGACTAAAGCGACTTAGCAGCTGCAGCCACTGATGCGAAAGTGGGTGTTTAAAACGCTTTCTCTTTTTCTCCAAAGTGACACACACAGTTTCGGGAGAATTTCTGTCTCCCGAGGTGACCATGTTAACAGTTTCTGTTGTCCAGAATCCTCTTCTCTGCACACCTATGGGCATGTTATGCACGGACACACACATCTTTTTTTTTTTTTAAAACAAAAGATGAATTATTCATACAGACTTCCTGTGACTTGCTTCCTTCCAGCATCTTATATTGGTGTTCATAGATCTACCTTTTCTTTTTTTTTAATTTTCTTTCTACAAAATACAGTGCTTCTTTAAAAAAAATTTCCTACTATAGAAGAGAGCAAATTAAGAAAAAGTCTATTTCGCCCTCGCTCTTTTGTCTACCTCTCTAGTTTGGAGTGTATCTTTATCCACCATTTTTCTTCCTATAAAGTAATAGATACGTAGATACACAAGTTGATAATACTAAAATATTTTTTTAAATAAAAAGATGGTGAGATAATACAAGTCTTGCTTTGCAACTTTTTTTTGCTTTACTGTGTATGTTGAGCATGGATACACATCCATGTTATTCTCCTTATTAACAACCACAGTGTATCTACCAAGCTCTCTATTGGAGCACATAGCTCCCACCTTGTGAATTTACCTTCTAGAAGAGGTTTCTGCCACTGAGATTCTATGGATAGAAAAGAGCCAAATCTGGCTCACCATCTGTTTCTACATAGCCTGCAAAATAAGACTGGTTTCCACATTTTTAAATGGTTGGAAAAAAATATAAAGGATGATATTTTTAATTGGAATATAATTGCTTTACAATATGTTAGTTTCTGCTGTACAGTGAAGTGGATCAATTATATATATATGTATATCCCCTCCCCCATGGACTTCCCTCTTATCCCGGTTGCCATCCTACTCATCTAGGTCATCACAGAGTACCGAGCTGAGCTCCCTGTGCTACATAGCAGGTCCCCACTAGAGACCTGCTTTATATACTGTAGTGTGTACATGTCAGTTGTACTCTCCCAATTCATCTCACCTTCCTCTCCTCTACCCTTGCGTCCACATGTCTGCCTCTGTATTCTGATGCTGCTAACAAGTTCATCTGTACCATTTTTTTTCCCAGATTCCACATATATGCATTAATATACAATATTTGCTTTTCTCTTTATGACTTACTTCACTCTGTGTGACAAACTACATCAATCCACATCTGTACAAATGACCCAATTTTGTTCCTTTTTCTGGCTGAGTAATATTCCATTGTATATATGTACCACATCTTTATCATTCATCTATTGATGGACATTTGGGTTATTTCCATGTTCTGGTTATTGTAAATAGTGCTGCAGTGAACAATGGGGTATATGTATCTTTTTGAATTATGGTTTTCTCAGGGTATATGCCCAGTAGTGGGATTGCTAGGTAATATGGTACTTCTGTTTTTAGTTCTTTAAGGAAATAAGGGGCCTATATAAATTAGAGGAACAAATTAGGGAGACCTGGAGGAAACAGTTAGACAATTGTGGAAGGTAGAACATTGGAATGTACATGTAATTGTTGAATTGTTTCCTTCGGGTCTCTCTAATTTGTTTCTCTGATTTACATAGGTGCCTTATTTCCTATAAATTGAAGTTTAGACCCAAAGACTTGGTTTGTTTCATTTTAAACATTTGACCATAATACTTAATAGATGACAGAGACACATAACAGCTGGCTGACCTGCTTTTAGTCATGCTTGGCTTGGTCACTGGGTCCAGGTGGTGATTACCGGGCCCCTCCATTGTAAAGCTGTGTTGATTTGCAATTCCTTTCCACCTCTAAGAGCCTTGTGATAAGACGTCTAGGTTCTCAGTGGCCTTGTTTGCCTCTTTCCTGGCAAACAAAATGTCTAAACTGACCAGTGCAGGCTTCTTATATACGGAAAAAGTAAACTCTACTGCCCATAATCATTCATTGTTTTCTTGAGAGATCCACCTGACCTGGGATTTATTGTCCTTTTCAGGGTTATTTTACTAACACAGTGATGTACTACGGCTTCTATACCAATTCTACGATCCGGCATGGCAGCAGCGGGGCCTCCTACAACATGCAGCTGGCCTACATCTTTACAATCGGAGGGTGTTTGGTCGTCTGCTTTTTTAGTTTGCTCTTCAGGTATGTAATGTTTGCATTTTCTGATTCTAAGCTCTTTACAGTTCTAGGAAAAATTTTAGGGGCTCAAAAGTTACCGGGGGAACAGTTTCTCTGCAATTTCAACTTTCTACTCCTGTCTAATCCTTTCTTGTCCTAGAACATAAAGTGTAAGTTTGGACAGAGGAAGAGAAATTTTCATGTGCTTTTAAAGAAATTGGTCAGTCTGAAAATAAGGATGCAATGACTCAGGTAGTTTTGATGAATGGTTGTAAATTGACAGTTTTCAAATGTTCAATCTGTTAAACCTGTTCGTTTACTAGGTCTTTGTAACAAAGTATCACAGACTGGGGGGCTTAATCAACAACATTTTTTTTTTTTTTGGCTCAAATTCGGGATGCCAGAAATCCAAGTTCAAGATGTTCCAGCAGGGTTGGTTTCTCCTGAGGCTTCTCTCGCCAGCTTGCTGACAGCCACCTTCCCACTCTGCCCTCATATGATCTACCCTCCATGTATATCTGAGTCCTAATATCCCTTTCTTATAAGGACACCAGCCATGTTGGATTGGGCCCACTTAAATGATCTCACTTTAATTTAATTACTTCTGTACAGATCCTATCTCAAAACCCAGTCAATTTCTCAGGTACTAGGGGTTGTGTGTATGTGTGTATTAGTCTCTCGATCATGTCTGACTCTTTGCAACCCCATGGACTTTATTTAGCCTTCCAGGTTCCTCTGTCCATGGGATTCTCCAGGCAAGAATACTGGAGTGGGTAGCCATTCCCTTCTCCAGGGGCTCTTTACAACCCAAGGATCAAATCCGGGTCTCTTGCATTGTAGTCGTAGGACTTCAAAATAATGATTTTTAAGGAGTACAGTTCAGCCCATAACAACCTCACTGCCAGCAGGATAATCCAAAATAAAACAAGATTTTGTTTTGTCCTATCGAACTAGGAAATGTTTCTGTTTCTTAAGCTGTTATTACTTGATGGTGGCAACCTTTACAAAGGTAGTGTTCATTTTGCTCAGAATTTTTTCACATGCCAGGCTTAGTGCTAAGTGCTTCCTGGACCCAATTTCAATGAATCCTAGACATCTCCATGATAATTACAGCTGCCTTTATTGAGTGCTTACTGTGCTAAGGGCTACATTGACTCTTGCTGTGGGCTGAATAATGCTCCCTCTTCAAAGATGTCCATGACCTAATCCCCAGAAACTGTGACTGTGGTACCTTATCTGGCAAAAGGAATTTTCCAGAAGTGATTAAGTTAAATATCTTAAAATGGGCCGATGCAATCACAAGGGTCCTTTAAAGAGGGAAGCAGGAGAGTCAAAGTCAGGGAAAGAGCAGAAGATGCTACTCTTCCGGGTTTGAAGATAAAGGAGCCCCACGCCAGGGAATGCGGACAGCATCTAGAAGCTGGAAAAGGCAGGGAAACAGTTTCTCCTCCAAAGTCTCCAGAAGGAATACAACTCTGCCAATGCCTTGATTGTTGACCCATTTTCTGATTTCTGACCTCCGGTAAGAATACATGTTGTTTTAAGCCAGTAAGTTTAGGGCAATTTGTTATAGCAGCAAGAGGAAACTAATACAACTCTCATAGTGAACTAGTATTATCCCCTTTATACAGATGTGGAAACTGAGGGTTAGGACCCTTAAAATGACAAAATCCCCCAGCTGACAATCAAAGATGACAAAGTCAGATCCCAAAGCCAGTGCTCCTGACTATTATGTTTGCTGTTGCCCTGTTCCAGAACTTCAGGCTAACTCTTCCATGTTGCCTTTCACCACTAATGATGAAACTGTTCTTTGTTATAATCCTTGTACCCCCAGTGTCTGTCCTAGTAACGCTTGGGTATTTTGGTTTCTGCCTATCCTAGTATGGCCAGGTATTTCCGGAACAACTTCATTAACCCCCACATTTACTCCAGAGGGATCGCCAAGCTCATTTTTTGCTGGGACTTCACTGTCACTCATGAAAGTGCAGTAAAGCTGAAACAGAAGAATCTAAGCACTGAAATAAGGGTAAGGAGAGCTAGCTTTAAACCCCTTCCCATGGCCAGTCCTCTTTCCTCCTTCAACATACCTGTAACTTTTCTTAAAGTAATAATGTTTTATTTTTTATTCTCCATGATATTGGCAAAAAAAACACAAAAAACCCTAGAACTATTTTAAATGCCTAATGCTGGTGATGATGTAGGGAAATGAACATTTTCACATAATGTGATTTTGTTATTGACATAAGCTTGTTGAAGGGCAGTTTAACAGTTTATAAGAAGATGTTAAATACTTATCGACCTCACAGTGCCAGGTTTAAAATTTTATCCAGTGGTTTTTGACTCGGGGCAGATTTGCCCCAGAGACACAGAGCAATATCTGGAGGATTTTTTGATTGTTGCTGCAGAGGAGTGTGTATTACCAGCATCTAGTGGGTAGAGGCCAAGATGCTGCTCAACATCCCGCAGTGCATAGGACAAGCCCTCAACACAGATTTATCAACTCTGAATGTCAATAGAGCTAAGGTTGACAAACCATGAGCTATAGAAAAATACTTAAAAAAAAAAAAAAGAGCAAGCAGAATTTGTAAACTAAGGGGCTTTGACAAGAGGGTTGCAGAGGGTTCCTCAGCCTTATTCTTCAAGAAGGCCCTAGGGCCTCAGTGTATTCTGCCAAGATCGTGGTCCCAATCTCATTCCCTCTGAGATGGAAAAGATAGTCAATGAAGCGATGGGGGGTTCTTGCCCATTAGAGATTTTCCTACAGGTCTCCTAATCCAAGTTCATGGTGCTTTTTCCCACTCTCTCACCTGTGGGTTTGTGTCTCTTTGAGACCACCAAACCCTAGGGGTGGTAATCTTTGCTGACAGTGTAGGGGTTCTGCGAGTGAACTTGACTTCCTTGTGTTTACAGGAGAACCTCTCAGAAATCCGTCAGGAGAATGTCAAGTTAACATTCAAACAGCAGTTTATCCGCTTCTCTGCCCACGTGGCAGCCTGGGTTGTCTCTTCCGGAGTGGCCATCACCTGCTGTGTAGC
The DNA here is from genome assembly GCF_049115385.1 of Moschus berezovskii. Classification (NCBI taxonomy): domain Eukaryota; kingdom Metazoa; phylum Chordata; class Mammalia; order Artiodactyla; family Moschidae; genus Moschus; species Moschus berezovskii. Next base: position 25,197,051 of record NC_142486.1, on the reverse strand, counting down.
CGTTTATTACCTGGCTGAGAACAATTTACAGGTAACCAGAGAGGCAGGAGATCCAGGGTCCAGAGCACAGAGAAGCAGGTGAAGGGACGGGATGCAGGAGGGGATGGGTGGGGTCCTGGTCACCACTCAAAATGAGGTCGTGGCCAGCAGCATTGCCACCAGGAGGAAGTTTGTTTAAAAGTGCAAAATCCTGGGTCCCTCTCTTGGTCCATGGACCCAGAATCTGCATCATAAGAACATCCCCAGGGGATGTGTGCGCACACCTCAGGGTGGAGGCTCTGGGCTAGTGGAGACATGGGAACTTTGGCCACAGACCTGGGATCAGGTTCTGGTGACCTCCTTTATTATTATATCCCTAATGCCTCTCTGGCACCAAGTAGACACTTAATAAATATTATGAACCAATGGAATTTGGCTAGTGATTTACTCTTCCCATGGGCTTCCCTGGTGACTCAGATGGTAAAGAATCTGCTGGCAATGCTGAGGTTTGTTTCGTGGATCTGGAAGATCCCCTGAAGAAGGGAATGGCAACCCACTCAAGTATTCTTGCCTGGGAAATCCCATGGATAGAGGAGCCTGGCAGGCTACAGTCCATGGGGTCGCAAAAAGTTGGACATGATTGAGTGACACTTTCACTTTAGTCTACCCAAGCCCCTAAGTTCTTACCTATAAAGTGGAATACTTGTTTTGTAGGTGTGTGGTCCGGAGAAGGCAATGGCAAGCCACTCCAGTACTCTTGCCTAGAAAATCCCATGGATGGAGGAGCCTGGTAGGCTGCAGTCCGTGGGGTCGCTAAGGGTCGGACACGACTGAGCAACTTCGCTTTCACTTTTCACTTTCACACATCGGAGAAGGAAATGGCAACCCACTCCAGTGTTCTTGTCTGGAGAATCCCAGGGACGGGGGAGCCTGGTGGGCTTCCATCTATGGGGTCACACAGAGTCGGGCACAACTGAAGTGACTTAGCAGCAGCAGCAGCAGCAGGTGTGTGGTCTGGACTAGAGAAAAGTTATGTGAAGAGTCTACTTAGTACCTGGTACTGTAGGTGATAAAGGAATGTTAGCTTTTTTTTTTTTTGATTATGAACTCTGAGACTAATTAGCTGGTGGGTGGACAAAGTACTGTTTCTCTGTGCTTTTCAGTTACTCTTCTGGAAATGGGGCTAATTGGAGCTGATTTTGCAGACCTCTAGAATTGTGGTACAGGTTGGTCTGATTGTGTCTCTTTCTTTATTGTCTTCCCAGTACTCTAAATACAAAACCTATCCTCCTACTAACGCATATATATGGAATTTAGAAAGATGGAAATGATAACCCTGTATACGAGACAGCAAAAGCGACACAGATGTATAGAACAGTCTTTGGGACTCTGAGGGAGAGGGTGAGGGTGGGATGATTTGGGAGAATGGCATTGAAACATGTATGTTGTCATATATGAAAAAAAAAAAAGATGTACAATATAAAAAAAATCGTTTTCATTACAATATATAAAAAAAAAACCTATCCTCCACGGCACGATTGATAGATCTTTTGTGATGTGGCCCTTGCCCATATCTTTAGTCTCAATACCCCACAACCACCTATATACCACACCAGCAACACTAAATGATATGCCCCTAGTTCCCTGAACACGTCATGTTTTCCCTTATCTCTAGATGGGAGACACGCAGTTCATTCTACACTGCCACCCCTCCCCTTCATCTTGCAAACTCCTTTTCTCCCTCTAGACCTCAGCATGAGTGACACATCCTCCAGGAAATCGTCCCATTACCTCTCTTACTAGATTGAGTTCGGTGCGCCTGACCCTGCAGTCTTTCCCTGTGCACTTGCCACATGCAGCGTTGAAAATGCTTGTTTACGCATTTGTTTCTTCAAAAGAATAGCCAGGCAACCGGCCCAACTCCTGATACACAGTAGGCGCTCAACCCAATGGAGGAGGAGCCAGCCAGAAATGGGTGTGAAATGATACAAACCTAAGGGCTCATATTTGGGTTTGCCCTGAAAGAGATGAAACTGAGTCCCAGACCTCCAGGGCCTGGCACTGCCTACCTGGGTTGGAAGCTGTGGCAGGGGAGCTGCAAATATAAAGAAGACTTCTGAGTTTCTCCTTGACTCCGAAGGTTTTCTTCACGTTCACCTGAAGTGAAGGAGATAGTGAAGGAGGAGAAGAAGAATCATTCCCATTGTTTGAACATCTGTGCCAGGCGGGATCAACCCTCTGCACAGCTCGAGGAGGCACATTCATTGGCAGCTACAATTTCACATGAATGGTGCCCCCAGCTGTGTCATTTAGCAGCTCTGCAACTGGACCTTTCCTTATTTGAAAGTGAAAGTGGCTCAGTCGTGTCCGACTCTTTGCAACCCCATGGACTATGCAGTCTATGGAATTCTCTAGTCCAGATTATTGGACTGAGTAGCCTTTCCCTTCTCCAAGGGATCTTCCCAACCCAGGGATTGAACCCAGGTCTCCTGCATTGCAGGTGGATTCTTTACCAACTGAGCCACCAGAGAAGCCAAGAATACTGGAGTGGGTAGCCTATCCCTTCTCCAGCAGATCTTCCCAACCCAGGAATCGAACTGGGGTCTCCTGCATTGCAGGCAGATTCTTTACCAGCTGAGCCACCAGGGAAGCCCCTTATGTGGTCTCACTTAATTCTTACACTGTCTCTGTGGGTTATATGATAATCTCCCCATCAGGCAGACTGGGAAAGAGGCTCAGAGAAGCTATGCTTGTGGTTCCAAAGCTTCAGCTTATAAGCACAGGGAGGGGCACAGCATTTGACCCTAAGTTACTCTGGCTCCAAAGATACTGTGAAAGTGCAAGTGGTGTTTTCAAAGCTATCCGGAGGTAAAGAGAGGCAGAGTCAGTCTTCATGGTGGGAAATGGGGGAACATTCAGACATCAGATAAATCCATTAGAATCTCTTACTCCAAGAGCGCCTGACAGAGGGGCGGCGTAGGCTTTACTCTAGTCAAATGCCAGGGGGGTGTCCCCATGAAGGCAGGGGCACCCCTCTGACCCTCATAGAAAAGAGCAGCATGGGCTAGCAGAGGCTCCCTTTGCCCCTAACTCAGCACCCGAGGACAGGCAAAGTTTGGTGAAATGAACAAGGGCACGCAGGAGAGCAGAGGAGAAATTCCCTTGAGTTGTAGCTTTGGTAACTCAAGCTTTTATTCCAGCAGCCTGGAGCACATTCTCATATTTCCAAACCTCTTGGTGAGGAAAGTAAAGTCACAGAATGGCTGTTGGGCCATAGGTCCCTGAGTCTGATAGACCTAGGTTCAAATCTGCCAATTCCTAGCTGGGGAACCCTGGGCAAGCATCTTTGCCTCTCTGAGCCTCAGGTTGTCCATCAGCTTAGTCTATTAACACCCACCTATTGGGCTATAGTGGGAATTAAATCATCATGTGAGTAATTCTCGGCCGAGGGCAAGTGCTTGGTAAGTGCTACTTTAATAGCTAATCAGAGGAGCTATTTCTGGGGTTTTCCCACCTTGGGGGATCTTCTGAGTCAGGCAGAGAGGGGTCCAGTGTACAGTCAGACATTTGATTCTCTCCCTCCATCCCCTACAGTTCCTGGCGAACCACAGTAACCCTGGGGCGGTGCTTTTACTGCCTTTTGTTGTGTCCTGCATCAACCTGGTCGTGCCTCGCTTCTACTCCATGTTCAGGCTGGTGGAGCGCTACGAGATGCCAAGGCATGAAGTCTATACCCTCCTGATCCGGTAGGTGTGGCTGTCACTTCTTACTCCAGCCTCCCTTTTCACAGAGGGAAATGGGACGGAAACTAGAAAGGGTTACACTCAAGTATCAAAGTTCTGTTTTCCAGAAAGAATTTCAAGAATAGATTATGTTTTTATGGTATGAGTTTCTAGCCATAAAATCCGAAGAACCCCGAAGAAATACAATGATTGGGTACATCTGCCCTTTGCTTGAAGTAATGGCTTATCTTTCCCAGATAAGCGTTCCCATTAATAGCTTATCTTGCTGCCAGCTTGAGGAGCATGGTTCTCAGTTATGACATGTATGGGTGGGTAGGTTGTGCACTGCACAAATGTTCTTGGCTAAGAAGTCACGTGGGAACTGATCATCCAGGGTTCCCATGAGTCTGACTGTAAGGCTTAATACCCACTGAATCAGCCAGGAGGAACAGATTCATTTCTGTCATTTAACCATTCAAATGGTTGGTTGGAGGGAGGGGTTGAAGTTGAGGGGATGCTTTTGGCAATTCATTGGCTGGGAAAGGATCCCTTTTTGTGATTCCCAGAAAGGCATTGTATGTGCTGGAGGTGACCCCACAGTCTTGATAAATAAAGTATGAGTGAGTGAGTGAGTGAAGTTGCTCAGTCGTGTGCGACTCTTTGTGACGCCATGGACTGTAGCCTACCAGGCTCCTCGGTCCATGGAATTCTCCAGGCAAGAATACTGAAGTGATAAAGTATAAAGCTACCCAAATAGTTTTCTTTATTGCTTCTTCCTGGTTAGTACCCTGACCATTTCCTGGTTATGGTGGTGTTTATAGTGATGAGGCTGAACTACCAGATTGACTTTTTTTTTTACTGATCAATTTCAGAGTCCTTACTTTACCATTGTCTCTGAGATCTGGCTCCTGGTCAGTTCTTCAGTTTTATTTTCTACCTCTTTCCCCTTCCTCATTGACCCCAGCCTCACTCACCTTCTCATTGTTCACAAACCGTATGCCCACCTCAGCACCTTTGCACTGGCCATTCCTTCTTCCTGGAATAGCAAATCTATACTTATGTTTATGCTTATAGTTTCTTCATGCAAATCTTAAACATTTCTGTTACCCTTAAATTTGTAACAAGCATATTTTAAAACACACACACATATATATATATACTTATTATTTTAGATCAGCAGTTAGCAAACAGCAGCCTGCAGGCCCAGCCTGCCTCCCATTTTCATAAACAAAGTCTCATTGGAATGCAACCATGTCCACTGGTGACATATTATCTATGACTCCCTTCCTGGTACAACTGCAGAGTTTGGACACAAACTGTATGGTTTGCAAGGCCCAAAATATTTACTTTCTGGCCCTTTACGGAAAATGTTGACTGACTTCAGGTTAATGTTTAGAGTTACCTATATGTGTATTAGATAGGTCCAGAGTCCATCTTTATTTGAAGAGCTATGAAACGTAAGGAATAGAAGATGACCTGTGCGTGATAAGTCACCATATACATGTCTGACTCTCTGCAACCCTATGGACTGTAGCCCATCAGGCTTCTCTGTCCATGTGATTCTCCAGGCAAGGATACTGGAGTGGGTTGCCACGCCTTTCCTCAAGGGCATGTAGGAAATGGCACTCCACTCCAGTATATTCTTGCCTGGAAAATTTCATGGATGGAGGAGCCCAATGGGCTACAGCCCTTAGGGTTGCAGAGTCGGACATGACAGAGCCCCTGAGCACACATGGATACAAGTATCATTTTCCTGAAGAAAAAATTCTTAGAAAGCCTTCCTTTCTACCCACACTACACCTCTGGGCGCCTCCTCTCAATGGTTAGAAACAATTGGGGTATTTTTTTATTGCGATTAAAAAAAAAAGTAAACCATTTTCAGCGTACAGTTCAGTGGCACACTGGCTTCTTTGCCCACCAGTGTCTGTTAAACGTATCCTACTTACAATGTCCTCCTTTTGTGAGAGAAGATAAGACATTATTTTAGAGTAGATCTTGGGATGGTCAACTTTTTTAAGTACTTCCAGGTTCCCACATATTTTTTTTTTCAAGTTCAATAAATAGCATTCTTTATTTGTATATACTTACAGACATATGTGTTAAAATATCTTTTTATTTTAGGTAATTAATTTATTTTTTATTGGAGGCAAATTATTTTACAATATTATATTGGTTGGTTTTGCCATACATTGATATGAATTTGCCCTGGGTTTACATAAGTTCCCCCTCCTGAACCCCCCTCCCACCTTTTGCCTTTCGATTTGAATGTGGATTTGCATGGGCCAAGGACTCCATATTCTAACTACCTCTTCTGGTAGTCTACAGGTATGACTTTGAGGGTTTCTGACATCTGGCATCACCTAACAATCACCCCGTTGTTCTTTCCAGACCCTTTATATCTGCGGTCTCTAAGTTCCAGGCATCTTCAGAACTACCACCACCTCTGAGGCAGTCTTCTCCCCAATTTGTTTTAAATTGGGTTTTCTCCAGTCTTCTTCACTGACCCCTTTTCATATTTTAATCTTTGTGTCCTTTATTTCTGCTTTCTATTTTCTATAAACTCCTCTATATTTCTTGTCCATTCATGATGACTTTTTTGTTTCACACTGCTTTATGGATCTTTTAGCTTTTGACTTTTTTTTTTTTGTCATTTCAATAGAATCTGGATGTAGAGGTGATAGGTTCAGTATGATAGGTACTAGGCTCCAATGCTCAGCGTGTCATTTTGATCTAATCACTTTATTTAATTTGCATTGTTCTGATCCCAAGAGAAATTCATTATCTTTTAATATGTATTAGCCCTATGTATTGTTTCACAAAATATTCAAAATCTTCTCTATATGCAGAGAAAATAAGAAAGCTCAGAAATAGGTTTAACCTGGAGTTACACTGCAGTTAATGTCTTTAAGCTCTGACACCAATTCTGACATGTGGGGTTTTCCCACACCGCCAAGCCATTCTCCAATACACACAGATGGGTGTCCTACAGTTTAATTCAGCTCTGACACTATGTACCTGAAGGTAGTGTCAGAATCCCACAGGGTAAGGCTCAGCCCCACGGGACTGCCCCCACCCCTTCTTCTGGTAGCAGTCGCAAATCCACATTGTCACCTGGTCTTCTGACCAACCAACTATAGATTGGAGGTTCCAGTGACCCCCTCCTTGAGTTTCAGAATTTGCTAGAACAGCTCACATGATTCAGAGAAACACTTTACTTACGAGATTACTGCTTTATTATAAAAAGCTATAACTGAAGAAGAGTCAGATAGAGGAGATGTGTAGGGCAAAGTCTGTGGAATGGAGAACTTGCCCTTTCTGAGATTTTCAGTCTCCCAAACACCATCCTGTCATCAAGCCAGAAGCTCACCGAATCCCGCTCCTTTTGAGTGTTTGTGGAGGCTTCATCACGTATGCATGGCTAATTAAATGGACACTGGTTCTGTGTTGTACTTAGTAGCTCAGTTGTGTCTGACTCTTTGCAACCCCATGGACTGTAGCCTGCCAGGCTTCTCTGTCTATGAGGATTCTCCAGGCAAGAATACTGGAGTGGGTTGCCCTGCCCTCCTCCAGGGGATCTTCCCAACCCAGGGATCAAACCCAGGTCTCCTGCATTGCAGGCAGATTCTTTATCACTGAGCCATCAGAGAAGCCCAATAAATTCAATCTCCAGCCCCTCTCTCCTCCCTGGAGTCTGCAATAGGCACGCTGAGTTCAGATCCTCTAAATCACAGGTTTGGTTGTCACGGCAACCAGCCCCTAACCTTAGTAGACCTAGGGGCTTCCCAACAGTCACATTAATATAACAAAAGACACCTTGATAGCTCTCCTCACTTAGGACATTCCAAAGTTTTTAGGAGCTCAGTGCCAGAAAAGGCAAGAAGACCAAATGCATATTTCTTATCATAAATGACAATATCACTGTACAGTAAGGCATTAATCCAGTAGATATTGAGAGTCTACTATAGGCAAGGCATTGGGTAAGAGATTTGGGATCTAGTGTTGAAAAAGGCAAATGCTGTCCCTTCCTTCACTGTGTTGTTTCGTCTAATGGTTGGTTCTCAACCTTTAACCTGCACCAGAGTTGCCTGGAGGGATTGCCAGAGTGTCTGATTCAGAAGATCTGGGAGAGGGCCAGAAAATTTGCCTTTCTAGCAAGATTACAGATGCTACTGCTGGTCTGCAGACCATACTCTGAAAGCAACTGGTGTAGTGGTACATGGTTCTTGACACATCAATGTTGAAGACCTCTTAAAACTAGCAGTTATTGATTTAGGCAAAGTGACTAAGAACTCAGGCTGTTAAATCAAGTGGTCCTTCTTTTCAACCTTTGTCATGCCCCTGAGCAATCCGTGTGATCTTGCACAAGTTATTTCATCTCTCTGTGTTTCAGTTTCCTCATCAGTAAGATAGGCATAAAATACTATCTACCTGGTGATAGAGCTGGAATGATTAAGAGGGATGATTTGATAAAGTGTGTAGCATGTTTACTGTCCCTGATGGCACCTGACGAATAATATGTATGTGTACTTCTATTACAGTGAGGAGTGAAATCAGATAGGTTGGATATGCCCGAAAGAGAGTGTATCAGTCAGAATAAACGAGGTTAAACTGTGGTAACAAACATCCCTGCAACCCCCACCCCCACTCCAAACTTACAGTGGTTTAGAACACAAGTATTTATTTCTTGTTCATGTTGCAACCCTTGTGGATTGGCAGGGAAATTCTGCTTATGTTAGTTACTCAGGGATTCAGGCTGATTGTCATTCCAGAGGGAAGATGGTGAGTCTCACTGGCATTTAAATACTCTAGAAGTGACACACATTGTTTATGCTCACAGCTCACTCGCCAGAACTAGCCATATGCGCTGCCCCCGCCCCAACCACAGGGGGCTTCCCTGGTGGCTCAGAGAATAAAGAATCTGCCTGCAACATGGCAGACCTGGGTTCAATCCTTGGGTTGTGAAAATCCCCTGGAGGAGAAAATGGCAACCCATTCCAGTGTTCTTGCCTGGAGAATCCCCACGGACAGAGGAGCCTGGCGGGCCGCAGTCCGTGGGGTCACAAAGAGTTGGGCACAACCGAGCAACTAAAAGCACATAACCACAGCGGGCAGGAATTTCCATCCTACCATGTGCCCCAAATGAAATATTACCAAACATCTCCCACGACTGCCATGGAAGTAATGATAGTTATTTTCTCTTCATTTTTTAGAAATATCTTTCTGAAAATATCAATCATTGGAATTCTGTGTTACTATTGGCTCAACATTGTGGCCCTGGATAGTGAAGAGGTAAGATTTCTATGCTGTTTTGCTTTAAGCTTGGCTTTGACCATCAGGGACAAAGTGAGTTTCTCAACGGTTTCTACTTGTGATATTAGAGTAGATACCATGTTATTTTTCCCATCCATCTGTCCATCTACTTATCCATCTATCCATCCATTCACCCTTCTATCCTTCCGTCCATCCTTGGGCTTCCTATAGAAGTAACTAACTTCAAAAACTGACCATTTTGACCTTCCTGTTTATGCCAATCTGCTAAACCTCTAGGCCACTTTCTTAATCAAGAAGATACAAATTATTTTAAAATTATTGAAAGACACCAAACCATAGAAATAGGAAGCTCAAAGAACACTGAGCAAGAAAAAACCCAAAGAAAGAAGTAAATTAAATTAAAAATTAAAAAAACTCCAACTTGTGCTCGCTTCGGCAGCACATATACTAAAATTGGAACGATACAGAGAAGATTAGCATGGCCCCTGCGCAAGGATGACACGCAAATTCGTGAAGCGTTCCATATTTTTCTAGTTCAGGGTCAATGCATGTTATAGGATGCTCGGGGCTGGCATGGGGGGATGACCCAGAGGGAGGATAAAGGGAGGAGGGAGGTGGGAGGGGGGTTCAGGAGGGGGAACTTATGTAAACCCGGGGCAAATTCATATCAATGTATGGCAAGACCAACCAATATAATATTGTAAAATAATTTGCCTCCAATAAAAAATTAATTAAAAAAAAACAAACTCCAACTTGACACATCAGATAGCATTACAGAAAACTAAAAACAAAGAGTAAGCCTTAAAAAAAACTAGGCTATTTTTTAAAACTTTACCTATAGAGGATAAAGAATAGGAAAATTTAGGGGGTTACTTATGATAGTACTCAAAAATTATTTTTTGAGAGTCTAGGACAATTCTTAAGTGTTGAAATAAAAATACACCAACTAAGATTTCCATATCTGGTTAAATTATCCCTCAAAAGTGAAAAAAAAATAAAGACCTCAGAAAAACAAATACTGTGGGAAATCATTTTCAGTAGACCTTCCACACAAGAAAAGTTTAAAGAAGTCCTTTAGACAGAGAAAAAATGATATAAATCGGAATCTTCAATATAAAGAAAAGAAACATATCAGAGAAAGTATACATAAAAAATAAAATTAAATTTAAAAAATTTTAAAACATACTGATTTTTCACAAGGTTAATAAGCAAAAGGAATGGAGGCATTATTAGCCATTGACACCTCCTGCTCTTCTTGGCTAACAAACAAGATCCAGAGGGCATAGGACAAAGATGAAAAGTGTTAGAAAGGGGAGAGGTAGTGCGAGGGGAAAGCCTGGGTACATGAGGAGGGCAGGCCTTAATGGAGGAAGAAGGCGCACAGAAAGAGAATAAACATTCAATAATAAACTCAGCCTAGAGATGCATTTCTGATGAAAGTGGGTCTGCTTTTCTGGGCACTCCAAGGCTCGAGCAAACTAACCTGCCAACTCCATTCTTACGAGACCGGAGGGAAAGGAACAGATGGCAACAGCCTCCTCCCACATCCCAACTCTTGTTTGCCTTTGCTTTCCAGTGTTGGGAAACCCTCATTGGCCAAGAAATCTACCGACTCCTTCTGATGGATTTTGTGTTCTCTTTAGCTGATTCCTTCCTGGGGGAGTTCCTGAGGAGGTAAATATTTGTCTGTCTTGAGTAATTAGTGCCTGCTGCTGTAACCGGAGCCATAGCGTTGGCTGAGCAGGAAGTATGGGTCCCTTCTGTACTCTAAGTGTGCATTGTCCTAAGTCTGCCTATTGTCCTTAGGAATATTGTTTTCTTCTGAATTAACTGAAATTTCACCTTGACAGTTCTGTTGTCAAAGTTCATTTAGTTCAATTGGCCCTTTATAACCTCTTGAGAAGGAAAGCTCTATAAATGAAACACAGAAACTGAGTCGTTTGAAATCGTATCCACCATAGATCATTTTAATCTTCTAGTGTATGTATATTCTTCCAGATTTTCTGTGCACGTCCTGCTTTGTGTGTGTGTACATGTGTGCGTGCTAAGTTGCAAAATTGCTGTGGAGTTTGTATAGTGAGAATGCCTTGTCACCTTTCCATGTTTGTACCTATAGATTTATCTCATTGTTTTCATTGAATTTAATTAATGCTCTAATTTTTAATTGAGACCCCAAGTGTGCAGGATTGGGGCAATATCACCCTTGGCCCACCTATGGTCTTCTTTTATTTATTTACTTATGTATTTTATAATAATATTATGAGCCTCTCATTCCTGATAGACATTTACTTATTTCACAAGCTGCCTTCGTAATAAGATGGCATGACGTAATGCTGATTCCTTCCTCAGTGGGTTGAATACCAAATTTCCTCGCTCAGTCTACCCTAACTCACTTTTAGTTCAGCCTCTGTCCAGAGTCTAGACGTAAAGGTGAGAAAGTTTTTGTTGTTGTTATTTTGTTTGTTTGTCTTTTATAGCAGTTTTTTGGGGGCAATACTTCTGTATGAAAAAAAATCAAAATGGTCTCAACTTTCTTCAGAGTAAATCGGGACCTAGGTTTCCTCCTTGTGGATTTAGAAAACAGGGAAACACCATTAACTCAATAGCAGTAGCTGAAAGTTGAGAAATTTTCAGTTTATTTCGGTTGAGAGGTGCTGAGTTTAAATATAGATTTAAACTATATTAAAATAAAGGTTTAAAAGAAAGATTTAAAAGCAAAAAGTGGTATAAAGAAGATAATAGGTGGGGTAATTAAATAATTTCATTTAAATAATACCTATATTAGTAAACTTGTTAATAATTAGCTTTTTAAGTAGCAGGTGGGATAATTTAAATAATGTTCTCTAGAAATTTTTGAACCACTTTAGCAGTATCTCCATTTGAATCCTTTGTGTTAATTCCATTTTCCCTTGATTCCCTCAATTATTTCTTCTAAAACATGCTCATACTTGGAACTTTTTGAAAACTTGCAAGGGTGGTCATAACTTTATTCCAAACTGGTGAAAGTTTGTCCTCCTTTGTTGATTGTGTGGAATCTTTTGAAGGAGGGAATTGATGGTTTGTGTACTAACCTTATCGTATTTTCACAGAATCATTGGGATGCGGCTTATCACAAGTCTTGGCTTACAGGAGTTTGACATTGCCAGAAACGTGTTAGAACTCATCTATGCACAAACTCTGGTGTGGTAAGTTTTGAAATCTTTGGTTTGCTCAGTGGTTCCCACCTGACTGTAACCTTGGAGTTTTGGTGGCAATGCCCAGAATCTGTTGTTTTTCAAAGCTGCACAGGTGATACCAAATTCAGCCAGTCTGACGACCATGCATTCATGTCCCAGATTATTCTCTTCCTTTATGAGGACTTCAGCCAAGAATTGACACGGAGCAAGGACCCTAACCTGAAGGGCAACCTTGATAAACTTGGATTGTGGGGCTGGCTCTTTTACTCACTGAGGTCACTGAAATTCTCTAAGCCTCAGTCTCCTCATCTTTCAAATGCATGTAATAAGAGCTGCCTTCGACTTAGTTGACGATTAAGTCAGATGATATAAGAAATCTGCTTTGCAATCTCAAATAGGCCATAGAACTGTAAAGCGCCTTATTTTCCAACTCTTTAAAGTTGCCCTGGGTGATTTGGCTATCTGCAAATAACTCAGTAATGTCAATGAATTTATTTTCAGAGGTGATGAAGACTTTTTCTTTATGTAGTTTAGCTGGTGCATTTGCTTACTGCCAGGACACCACTGGCAACTGGACAGTTTACAAGGTCCTTTTACCCAATGAACAGGATGCCATTGGGCAAGTTATATATAAACTCTCACTAAACCTTTGTTTTCTAATCTGCTAATGGGGGAAATAGTAGCACCTACTTTATAGAATTTTGATAAGGATTAAATGAGAAAATGTGTGTATTAAGTGCTTGGCGAGTAACTGACTCAGAAAGGTTTATAGGTAGGGATATTATATGACTGTTGTTATCCTTTTAAGGGCTCTTTTAAAAAATTTGTAGCACAAAACACATAACCTAAAATTTACCATCTTAACCAGTCTTCCTATTTTGTTTGGCTTGTCTATCAGTGGACTGTTTTTGACTTCATATTCTCTTTTATGTTGTTCATTTTTTATAAACTTACATACACTTTACTGAGTCTTTATTTTATCATCATCAATGGTAAATCATATCATTTGACTTTAAATTGCAAGTCATTTGAAAAATAAAATCAAACCCATCTTAAAAAGTAAATTTCTAGCTGCTGCTGCTGCTAAGTCACTTCAGTCGTGTCCGATTCTGTGCGACCCCATAGACAGCAGCCCACCAGGCTCCCCCATCCCTGGGATTCTCCAGGCAAGAACACTGGAGTGGGTTGCCATTTCCTTCTCCAGTGGATGAAAGTGAAAAGTGAAAGTGAAGTCGCTCAGTCGTGTCTGACCCTTAGCGACCCCATGGACTGCAGCCTACCAGGCTCCTCTGTCCATGGGAGTTTCCAGGCAAGAGTACTGGAGTGGGGTGCCATTTCCTTCTCCGAAATTTCTAGCTAGATGCTGCTATCAAGCTCTCAATCTAAAGACTACCTGTTTTTTTTTTTAAGGAGGTTGGCAAGTGTTAGGACTTAAAGACACCAGCACCCAAGCTGATATTTTCTTCCTTAGGCCTCAGCAGTACTGGGGAGAATTAAAGAGGGAGGGCCCTTCTCACTTGTAACAATGCAGTTTAATGCCTGTCCCGGCAGGACATCAGGCCTTCTCCAATGCCAGATGAGGAGGCGGAGTTCACGTCCCGCATTTGGTACACCTTGGGGAGGGCTGCCCGAAGGCCATCTGGTGGTTTAACTAGTGGCCGTGTGGGTAACATTCTCTGCAGAATCTCTTTCCTAGAACTGTGGATTCTGGATATGGTGGGGATTTGCCGGGTTTGCCGTATTGGAAGCAGTCCCCCTCTGTATGAGTTTTCTAGCGCTTTGATAATAAAGTACCACAGGTACTTTAAATGGTGGCTCTTTATTAAATAATAAACTGCACAAGTTTATTTTCTCACAATTCTGGAGGCTTGAAATCCCAGATGAAGGTGTTGACTTCGTCTGAGGCCTCCATCCTTGGCCTGTAGATGGCGCCTTCGCCCTGTACCCTCCCATGTCTTCTTCCCTCTGTGTGTCCGTTAGGGCCCACATGAGGTGCGTGACCTCATTTTACCTTAATTATCTCTTTCAAGGCCCTATCTCCAAACACATTCTGAGGTATTGGGGTTACGACTTCAACAAATGAGTTTGGAGGGACACAATGCAGCCCGTAACACCCTCCCCCTTCCCCCACACCCATCATTAACCCTGTGCCTTCCCTGGTCTCTGACGCTCATCCCCACTCTCCCATAGGATTGGAACCTTCTTCTGTCCTCTGCTGCCCTTTATCCAAATGATTACTCTTTTCGTCATGTTTTACGTCAAAAATGTGAGTCAGTCTAAAGTTGGATCCAATTGGCTTTGCAGTTCCGTATGACCCAATGGTGGTTGGAATTGGGTGGAGGAGCTGCTGGGAAGGGTATCAGGGAATTGGTGTCTAGCCGGGGTCCTCTTGGCCTGCTCCTCTGGCCATACAAGGGAGCTGACTGCATCTCTTTCTTCAGATCAGCCTGATGATGAATTTCCAGCCTCCGAGCAAAGCATGGCGGGCCTCGCAGATGATGACTTTCTTCATCTTTCTGCTTTTCTTCCCATCCTTCACTGGGGTCCTGTGCACCCTGGCCATCACCATCTGGAGGTAGGAGATGGCAGTCTTGGAGGAGGGGGTGTTTTAAAATGTAGGTTTTATCATTCTTCAGGTATAGTGAGACCAACAGATCAGAAGACGACTGCCACTGAAAAAATAATTGGTCAAGAAGCAACAGTTAGAACCAGACGTGGAACAACGAACTGGTTCAAAATTGGGAAAGGAGTCCATCAAGGCCATATATTGTCACCTTGCTTATTTAACTTATATGCAGAATACATCATGTGAAATGCTGGACTGGATGAATCACAAGCTGGAATCTTAGCCATCTTATTTAAAAGTGTATAGTTCAGTAGAGTTAAGTATATTCATATTGTTTAGCAACGGATTTCTGGAACTTCTTCATCTTGTAAAATTGAAAGTCTATACCTGCCAAACTCTGTAATTTTCCCTCTCCCTTCCTCTGTCCTCCCAGCACTTTCTACTTTGTTTCTATGATTTGGACTACTTTAGATACCACATGCATAGTATATCATGAGAAACGCTGGGCTGGATGAAGCACAAGCTGGAATCAAGATTGCCAGGAGAGATATCAGTAACTTCAGATAAGCAGATGACACCACGCTTATGGCAGAAAGAGAAGAACTAAAGAGCCTCTTGATGAAAGTGAAAGAGGAGAGTGAAAAGTTGGCTTAAAGCTCAACATTCAGAAAGCTAAGATCATGACATCTGGTCCCACCACTTCATGGGAAATAGATGGGGAAACAATGAAGACAGTGACAGACTTTATTTTCTGGGCTCCAAAATTACTGCAGATGGTAACTGCGGCCATGAAATTAGAATTAGTTGCTCCTTGAAAGAAAAGCTATGACCAACCTAGACAGCATATTAAAAAGCAGAGAAATCACTTTGTGACAGAAGTCCATATAGTCAAAGCTATGATTTTTCCAGTAGTCGTGTATGGTTGTGGGAGTTGGATCATAAAGAAGGCTGAACAATGAAGAATTGATGCTTTTGAACTGTGGTGCTGGAGAAGACTCTTGAGAGTCCCTTGGACAGCCTCTCTCTTTCTGCCTTTAGGGTGGTGTCATCTGCATACCAAGTTCCCTTGGTAGCCAACAGATGCTATGACCTAGGGATTAATACATCCGAGTTTGGTCACCACCTGACAGGTGCCCAGTCTCGACTGGCACAGCCTCCTCACTTCCTCCAAGTTGTGCAGGTTTCCAGCTGGGGAGAATCCAGGTCTCCACACAGAGAACAGAACGTCCTCTAATGAACTGAAAGGTCCGTCTGGTCAGGCTTCTTCTTATCCCTCCAACATCACTTTCACTTTCTTGATGAAAACTATAACCAACCTCAGTTCAGTCCAGTTCAGTCGCTCAGTCATGTCCGACTCTTTGCGACCCCATGGACTGCAGCACTGAGGTTTCCCTGTCCATCATCAACTTTCAGAGCTCGCTCAAACTCATGTCCATCAGGTCGGTGATGCCATCCAACCGTTTCATCCTCTGTCGTCCCCTTCTCCTCCTGCCTTCAATCTTTCCCAGCATGGAGGTCTTTACCAATGAGCCATTCTTCCCATCAGGTGGCTAAAGTATTGGAGTTTCAGCATTCATCAGTGCTTCCAATGAATATTCAGGACTGATTTCCTTTAGGATTGACTGGTTTGATCTCCTTGCTGTCCAAGGGACTCTCAAGAGTCTTCTCCAACATCACAGTTCAAAAGCATCAATTTTTCAGCACTCAGCTTTCTTATAGTCCAACTCTTACATTCATACGTGACTACTGGAAAAACCATAGCTTTGACTAGACGTACTTTTGTCGGCAAAGTAATGTCTCTGCTTTTTAATATGCTGTCTAGGTTTGTCATAGCTTTTCTTCCAAAAAGCAAGCGTCTTTTAATTTCACGGCTGCAGTCACCATCTGCAGTGATTTTGGAGCCCCACCCAAAAATAAAATCTCTCACTCTTTCCATTGTTTAGACAGCAAACAATGAGTCCCTTGGACTGGAAGGAGATCAAACCAGTCAATCCTAAAGGAAATCAGTCCTGAATATTCATTGGAAGGACTGATGCTGGAGCTGAATCTCCAATACTTTGGCCACCTGATGCGAAGAGCTGATTCATTTGAAAAGACCCTGATGCTGGGAAAGATTGAAGGCAGGAGGAGAAGGGGATGACAGGATGAGATGGTTGGATGGCATTACCGACCTGATGGACATGCGTATGAGCAAGCTCTGGGAGTTGGTGAAGGACAGGGAAGCCTGGCATGCTGCAGTCCATGGGGTTGCAAAGAATCAGATGTGACCGAGCCACTGAAAAACAGCAACAATAAATACAGACCCCAAAAGAAGGGGACCTGTCCCGCCATGGGGGCCACGTGGGGAGGAGGCAGAGAGAGAGTAGTGAATGTGGGCAGAAGTCGTTACTGTGGTTTCAGTGGGAGGAGAGGGCAAGGCAGGGTCAGCAGGCTTAGGAGGGGCAAATGTGAATAATCTCATCGGGCTCTGGGGTGTAGGGGCCATCTGGGGTTATCTGGTACCTGGCGCTGGGGTGGTGGGGGCAGAGGAACAATGGCCCAGAGTGTGAGGGCTTGAGAGAGGAGGTGGGGAGGGATGTGGGCTCTGGACTCATTGGTTTGCATATGAAAGACGTGCTTTGTAGGCTAGCCCTGGGAAAGGCAGTCTCTCCAGCATTAGTAAGGCCCCAGATGCTACAGATCAGAATAAAAAGCCATGCTTCACTTCAGTGTTTAGCCCAAGTTCCCTTGGTAACCAACAGATGCTATGACCAAGGGAGGAATACATCCGAGTTTGGTCACCACCTGTCTGATGCCCCGTCTTAACTGACACAGACCCCTCACGTCCTCCAGGTCCTGCAGGTTCCCAGCTGGGGAGAAGCCTGGTCTCCACACAGAGAACAGAACT
Organism: Moschus berezovskii; assembly: GCF_049115385.1. Classification (NCBI taxonomy): domain Eukaryota; kingdom Metazoa; phylum Chordata; class Mammalia; order Artiodactyla; family Moschidae; genus Moschus; species Moschus berezovskii. Next base: position 25,179,450 of record NC_142486.1, on the reverse strand, counting down.
TCCTCTACTGAACTGAAAGGCCCCATCTGGTCAGGCTCCCTCTTACCCCTGCAACCTCACTTCCCACGGCTCCATCCTTCCCCAGCCTCTCAGTCTGTTCAGGCTCATCTGTTTGAAGTGCTCCCCCTGCTCTCTTTGTTTGACCTTCTCTCCTCTCTCAGCTCAAAAGTCCTGTTGAAGATCTGACCTTCATGACCAACCCCATTTTCTGTGCATTCCCTTCTCCTCCCTTTCTCTCTCAGGGCGCTTTCCTTTCTTCATTTCCTAGTTCACGCCAGAAATGCCTTTGAATCTTTGTTTAATTGTACCCTCACTGCTTGACCATGTTTTCCATTAGAACCTGAGAATAGGGCAGGTATCATGTCTGTCCTGTTTACTGAGGGCTCGCCAGGGCTTAGTATCTAGCACAGTGCCCGCTACTGATCTCGAGGAGACAGCAGTGAGTGGTGGCTTGAAGCAGGATCATAGTTCCCTGCCCAAGAATTGAACCTGTGTAGCCTGGGTGAAAAGCAGGAAAAGCTAGACCAGCAAGGGCTAGAGGCTAGAAGCAAAATTTCCCTGACTCTTGCCATGCTTGAAAGCAAGAATGTTTTAAGGAGGCAAAAACTGTAAAAATACAGTTTTTTTCTAAAAAAAAAAAAAACTGTACAAAGTTTATTATTAGAGATGCAGTACAGTAAGTGGGAGAGCACACAGAGAAACAATTTTTTTTTAATTTAAGACAAAGGCAAGGCAGAGATACACATGGAGAGAAAGGGTGTGAGCTTCCTCCGGTAAAGAGGAGGTTAAATCATTTATATAGGGCATTTTTTCTGGGTCTTTGTTTACCTTTGGCCAATTTTCTTGTTTTTCCATACCTTACCAGCCCTGGGAACTTTCTCCAATGTGCGTGCGCACCTTTTAGCCAAGATGGATTTTAGCACAGAGGCCTGTGGGAGGCTTGGCATCACCTATTATGGGGTGATGCCCCCTCCTGTTTAACCCCAAGGAGCCTTCTGCAGATGTGCAGTTGGGGAGGTCTTCTTGACCTCAAGAATGAGAAAATGTGTTCTCTTTCTCTTTTATCTGGGCAAGACTCAGCTCCTCTCTGCCTTTGCCATTGCGTGTGTGCTAAGTCACTTCAGTCATGTCCAACTCTTTTGGGATCCCATGGACTGTAGCCCGCCAGGCTCCTCTGTCCATGGGGATTCTCCAGGTGAGAGTACTGGAGTTGGGTTGCCATTTTCTTTTCCAGCCCTTACCATTATTGTTCTCTTAAAGTGTCCACTGGAGACAAAGTCCAGCTGTCTACCCTGTTCCTGTGGTTATTTCTATTTGGATGTATAAACTGAAGGCTGAGTGTAAATGTCTCACCTGGAGCCCATCCATGTCTTGCCTCGAGAAATATAAACAGGAGGCAAGTTGTAAATGGCTAACCTGGAGCCCATCTATCTCCTGCCTCAGTTACAAGTGCAGTGGGCCTTTGTCAAATGAACGAGCAAATGAATGCACAAGGGAGTTGACTTTGTAGAATACTTGTAGAACCTGAACTTGGCAGCTTCAGGGCAGGCTCCTCTGTTACGTGATGTTCTCAGTTGTCTCACCATGTCGGCTCTCTCTTCTCTGTTCCTAACCAGTTCTTGGTGCCTTCTAGTTTCTGCTTGTTCACAGCAGACTTCATGTGGCCATTATTACAGCTCTAGCTTCTCTAGATTACAGCTTCCCCTCTTCGTATTTCTTCGTTCAAGTTCCTAAGGAAGAGAGTCCTGTTGCCCCAGTTCATTTATTTGTGCCAGGACATGGCTGAGGTCACAGCCTGGTCTTTGGATTGGTGACATTTGGATCAAGTGATACTGCTGTCCAAAAGCTGGACCTCAGGATACAGGTCATGAGTACAAAACACACTGGCTGGGCCTGTGAGCAAGAGGGTTTCCTTTGGAAGGGGATGTGGATGGAGCAGGTAAGGATCACTGGTTCCAGGTTAACAGCCCAGAAAGGACTGGGCTATTCTAGAAAAACCATACCTGAGTCTGGTGCTAGAGATGTTTCCCTGTCCCTTGTTTTATCAGATTGAAACCTTCAGCTGATTGTGGCCCATTTCGAGGTCTGCCCTTCTTCATTGAGTCCATCTACAGCTGGATCGACACCCTGAGTAAAAGGCCCAGCTACCTGTGGGTTGTTTGGATCTACCAGAACCTCATTGGGAGCGTGCACTTCTTCTTCATCCTCACCCTCATTGTCTTGTAAGTGGGGTTCTTCAGAAAACTAGAGGGGGAAACACCCCATCAACTCAGCATGCAGGCAGCTAGGCTTGGGAGGGGCAGGTGTTTGGTGGGAAGGCAAAGACTGCAGTGCGGCTCTGTTCTGTGTTATCCCAACTCTGCCCTTGAATTTTTCTAGAAGTTATTTAATATCTTGTCCTTTTTGGGGGTCTGTTTATGAAGAAAGGAACACCTGCTCTGCTCCCTCTTAAGAATTAACACGAAAAAAAAGAAAAAAGCTGGGTGTGAGAATGCTTAGGGAAATTACTGTGTGATTCTTTCTGAGGTTGTGACTATCTTAAAGTGGGTTGGGCGTTATTGATATATGGGCTAGTGTACTTTCAAGTTTTAAAATGATTTCTAACTTCTTGTGAAAAAGCAGAAGATCTGCCAAGACTAGACTCCTTTTCCTGCAGGAACAGTTGGTCTGCTGATGGCTGCTCCTCTTTGGAAGCCAAATTCTGATGGCTGAGCTTGTCTGTCCTCACATAGAGACACAACTCAACAGCACAGACTAGTGGAGCCAGCTGATGCCAATTGTTGAGTGACCCCCCCCCCCCCGGATTTTACAGGTGGAAATGATAAGACTTGAAGAGACAGGGCTAGTTCCCATGCTGTAGAGTCTATTTATTGTAGAGGAGGCTGGAACCTGGGTCTCCTAGCTCTTGGTCATGCTCTCCCTCCCAACACTGGTTTGCCTTTGGCTCCTTACTTAAAACCGGAAGTTCTTCTGTCTTGCTCTTCCAAACTTCTAATTCCCTGGGGAGCTTGTGAGAACGACAGACTCTCAGACCCTACCCTGACCTATATAGCATCTGCATTTTAACAAAATCCCAGGAAGTCTGTATCACACAGAAGTTTGAATAGCACTGTCCATATTCCCAAACTCTGGCTACACATTAGAATCATATACACTGAAAAAATACTGCTCTGGAGTTCCCTGGTGGCCTAGCGGTATGGATTTTGGGTTTTCACTGCTGTGCCCAGGTTCAGTCCCAGGTCTGAGAACTGAAATCCCACAAGCCAAGCAGCCAAAAAGTAAATAAATAAAGTAAGTTAAAAATACTGCTAAGGACTTCCCTGGTGGTCCAATGGTTATGAATCTGCCTGCCAATTCAGGAGACACAAGTTTGATCCCTGGTCTGGGAAGATTCCAAATAACTTGGGGCAACTAAGCCTGTGCTCCACAACTACTGAAATCCATACTCTACAACAAGAGAAGCCATTGCAATGAGAAGCTCATGCACTGCAACTAGAGAGAAAGCCTTTGTGCAGCAATCAAGACCTAACACAGCCAAAAATAAATAAACTTGTTGTTGTTTGTTGTTGTTTAGTCCCTAAGTTGTGTCTGACTCTTTTGTGACCCCAGGGACGGTAGCCCATCAGGCATCTCTGTCCATGGGATTTCCCAGGCAAGAATACTGGAGTGGTTTGCAATTTCCTTCCCCAGGGGATCGTCTGGAGCCAGGGATTAAACCCAGGTCTCCTGCTTAACCAGTGGATTCTTTACCCCTGAGGCACCAGGGAAGCCCCCAAATAAATAAATAATAATAAAAATGCTGTTAAATGTTTTCACCACAGAAAAAGAAATAATAATCATGTGACACGAGGGAGTGTTAGCTAACACCATGGTGGTAATCATATTGCAATATATAAATGTGTCAAATCAACACCTTAAGCTTACTCAATGTTATATGTCAATTCTATCTCAATTTAAAAAGTTAAAACTAGATTGGGATAAAGTTTGCATAACTATATGAATTAACTAAAATTCATTGAATTACACTCAAAATGAGTACATTTTGTAGTATGTCAACCATGCCTCAATAAAGCTATAAAAAGAAGAAAAGATACCGATGCCTGCCCTTGTGCTCAAAAAAGCTCAGTTAATTGATCTGAGGAGGGGCCATGGCAGGAGTCTTTTCTCCACTTCTCAGGTGATTTATGTGTAGAATCCTGAGAACTATTGCTGCTGCTGCTGCTGCTAAGTCACTTCAGTTGTGTCCGACCCTGTGTGACCCCATAGACGGAAGCCCACCAGGCTCCCCTGTCCCTGGGATTCTCCAGGCAAGAACACTGGAGCAGGCTGCCATTTCCTTCTCCAATGTGTGAAAGTGAAAAGTGAAAGTGAAGTCGCTCAATCGTGTCTGACCCTTAGCGACCCCACGGACTGCAGACTACCAGGCTCCTCCATCCATGGGATTTTCTAGGCAAGAGTACGGGAATGGCTTGCCATTGCTTTCTCCGGAGAACTATTGCTATAATGCAGTTAACTTCTAAGTCACCCAGATACAACTTTGCAGGAACACTGGCTGGGCCAACATCTATCTGTAAGCAAATATACGAGTTCCTATGTACCCAGTTGAAATTAGGAGCCTGCAAAGCATTGGAGAGGGCCTCTGCCATTCTTTCTTTTCTTCTCTTCCAGAATCATCACTTACCTTTACTGGCAGATCACAGAGGGGAGGAAGATTATGATAAGACTGCTCCATGAACAGATCATTAACGTAAGTCCCATTGGCCCCTTTGTTACTCTCCCCACCTTTAACATTCTGTAATGAAAAATTTCAAACATCATCCAATATAGAGTATAGTAGAATGAACCTTCCCACCACCCAGCCCTGACCACCATCAACATTTGTGTACTCTTATGTCCTCTACACTGTCCCTTTGCTGTAAATCTCTGGATTATTTTCAAGAAACTCCTGGCCTTTATATCATTTTATCTATAGACTCTTTCATATACTTTTAAAAAACCACAGTACCAATCATCACACCTAAAAAAATTAATAATAATACCTTACTATCATCTTATAGTCAGTCAAAGGCCAAATTTCCCCAGTTGTCCAGTTAATGTCTTTTTACAGCGGGATTACTCAAGTAAAAAATCTGGAAAAGTGTCACATGTTGCATTTGGTTGATGTGTCATTAATGTTTCTTTCAGCCTCTAACTGTTCACACCTCCCTCTTCTCTTGTCACGTATTGTTGAAGAAACCAGGTCATTTGTCATACAGTAGTTCCCTCATTCTGGATATATCTGAGTTTCAACCCTGCAGTGGTGTTTAATAGGTTTTTGTGGGGTTTTCTTGCTGTAAATGAATGGTGAAATTCAAAGACCTGATTAAGTCCAGATTAAATTTTTTAGCCAGAATAATTCATAGGTGATGCTTTAAGTCAATATTTCTCATGGAATTACCTCATAACATAAAATGTCTGATTGTCTCCTTTTTTGTATGTTAAGAACGATCAGTGTGTCCATGCTTGGTCAGCTAACCTATCCATCATAAAGCTTCCCAGCAGTCTTTCACCTAATGGATTTAGCAGCCTTTGATGAGTATAGCCCATACGGTTGCAAAGAGTCAGACACGACTGAAGTGACTCAGCATGCATGCATGCCTTTTTATTCATTGTCCATTTATTTCATTAGGGATTGCAAAATAGTGGTACTCTAATTCTAGAATTTCTTCTGCATTTATTAGCTGGAATTCTTCTATAAAAGAAGAATTTTTACTCATCAACTATTAGAGCGCCTTCAAATACCTTCAGGAGAGGAAAGATGAGGTTAAATACATGACTCCCTTTATTTACCTGTTTTCAAAATGTTGATATGGTCCTCCAGTGTATTTGTTTGCTAGGGCTGCAAAGCAAAGTACTACAAATGTGGCAGCTTAAAACGACAGAGATGTATTGCCTCACAGTTCTGGAGGCTGGAAGTGCAAAGCCAAGTTGTCAGCAGGGTTGCTTCCTTCCGAAGCTCAGAGCAAGAGTCTCTTCCCTACCTCTCTCATTTTTTCTGGTGGCTGCTGACTAACCTTTGCGTTTCTTGGCAAAACTTCATAATTCCCATCTCTGCCTTCATCTTCACAGGGTCTTTTTCTTTGTTTCTCCTTCTCGCCTAAGGACTTCTCATTGAATTTAAGGTTCATCGTCATCCACGATGATCTCATTTAAAAAAAAAAACAACCTTTAATTACATCGGCAAAGACTCTATTTCCAATAAAACTATATTCACAGGTGGTGGGGTTTGAATAAGAATAACTTAAACATATCTTTTAAAAAAGGAGACACTATTCAACTCACTAAACCTAGAACCTCCAAATGTGGCCAATGAGAAGTTATCATTATGAATTCGTAGATTTAAGTATGTGTTGGCATCTTTCAATTGTAATCATTTGTTTATGCTTAAAATAGTCTCATCCTTTGCTAGAGGAAATCCTTTTGAATTAGCTCCTCAGTTCTTTTGACATGATCCCAGGAGTCTTTGGTTGCTTCCTTGTTCTCTGAAAAGATAAGATGGTCTGGACTCATCTTGTTCATTTCCTGTCCCAGAATAGGAATTAGGCATTTCTTCAAGGAGTCCTGGTCAAATGGTATTTAGAGATCAAAGTCTGGACACAGAGAGATGGTCATTGCTACTGGGCTAGTTCCCTTTTCTTCTAAATACCAGTGTAACTGTGACATAAGCACTTATGTCTGAAAATATGAGGAAGAAGCAGGACACTATAGGAGTCTATCTGCTTGAATCTTTGGTCTTCAGATTACCTGAGTTGGCACATTTTGTATTGTGAAGAAAGAGCATTGGTTAGTTGTTGATGTTGGCCAGTTGCTAAGTTGTGACCTACTCCTTGCAACCCCATGAACTGCAGCACACTAGGCTTCCCTGTCTTTTTCACTATCTCCTGAAGTTTGCTCAAATTCTTGTCTATTGACTCACTGATGCTATCTAACCATCTCATCCTCTGCTGCTCTCTTCTCCTTTTGTCTTCAGTCTTTCTCAGAATCAGGGTCTTTTCCAGTGAGTTGGCTCCTTATATCAGGTGGCCAAAGTATTGGAGCTTAAACTTCAGCATCAGTCCTTCCAATGAATATTCAAGGTTGATTTTCCTTTAGGAATGGCTGGTTTGCAAGAAGACTTGTGGTCCAAGAGACTCTCAAGAGTCTTCTCCAGCACCGCAATTTGAAAGCATCAATTCACTCCAGTACTCTTGCCTAGAAAATCGCATGGACAGAGGAGCCTGGTAGGCTGCAGTCCATGGGGTTGCAACTAGTCGGACACGGCTGAGCGACTTCACTTTCATACACTGGAGAAGGAAATGGCAACCCACTCCAGTGTTCTTACCTGGAGAATCCCAGGGATGGCGAAGCCTGGTCGGCTGCCATCTATGGGGTCGCACAGAGTCGGACACGACTGAAACGACTTAGCAGCATCAGCAGTAGCAGCAGCCTTCTTCATGGTCCAACTCTCACATCCATACTTGACTACTGGAAAAACCATAGCTTTGATTATATGGACCTTTGTTGGCAAAATGATGTCTCTGCTTTTTAATATGCTGTCTAAGTTTGTCATGGGGCTTCCCAGGTGGCTCTAGTGGTAAAGAACCTGCTTGCCAATGCAGGAGAGACATAAGAGATTGAGGTTTGATCCCTGGGTCAGGAAGATCCCCTGGAGGAGGGCATGGCAACTCACTCCAGTGATCTTGCCTGGAGAATCCCATGGACAGATGGTTCATAGGATCACAGAGTCAGTCTCAACTGAGCCTGCACACACGCTAAATTTGTCATAGCTTTCCTTCCAAGGAGCAAGCATCTTTTAGTTTCATGGCTGCAGCCAACATCCACAGTCATTTTGGAGCCCAAGAAAATAAAATCTGTCACTGTTTCCACTTTTTCACCTTCTATTTGCCATGAAGTGATGGGACCGGATGCCATGATCTTAGTATTTTTGATGGGTTAGTTAGCTAAGCTCTTTACCACCTATCCCCAGAAGCATTACCCATAGCTTTCTGATTCAACATTGAATGTTTGGGGCAGGTCTTATGAAGATTTCAACGTGGGAGGGATTTGATGTGAAAACTTTCTGTTGTTAGTGTCAGGTAAACTCAGGAGTTACTGGGATGACGTCATTTCAGGAAGGCACCAGAAACATCATGCAGATCTGCCTGCCTGGGAGTCTTGCCTGGAATGTGGACCACAAATACAGGGTTGCTGTCTCTAAAAGAACTCAAAGAGACTGGGAATAGGCTTAGGAACAGCCCTTCTCAGAGTATGATATTCTATGTCAAAAACCCATGGTTCCTTGTTAAAACTGCAAATTGTTATTACCCTTCCTTCCTCCAAGCAATAGAGGCAACAGATAACATTTTGTTGAGCACTTATTGATGCCTGGCATTGTGCTAAGTGATGAACAAAGATTCGCATTTAATTTTTACTACTCACTTTATAGTGCATTCATTTCTTTAACCTCTATTTTTAAATTAAGAGATGGATGCTTATAGAGTGAAGCAACCTGCCCAAAGTCACAGGGCTACTAATAGTGGGATTTGAATCAGGCAGCTCCTAAGTTTATGCTCTCAGCTAGAGTGCAACTTTGCCTCCTGAGTCAAAATTCTGTTGGGCAAAGCAGGTGAGTTTGTAGTCTTGCAATCTCTCCAGGTAATTCTAATTCACACTACAGTATGAAAGCAGTTGCTACAGACCAGAGATTTTCAAAAAAGGTGGTCACATCCAAGACAGCTGGGGAACTTGTTAAAAGTACCAATTACCATGGACAGCTCTTTCTTATGGAAGAATTTCAACTACTAAATGTAGAGGGAATGAGGGAACTAGAAGGTCATTATGAACTAAATATCGCAGTAATAATTGTCGCAAGCAAGATCCACTGGTGGATGCTAAAATTAGTGGGTGAAAGTTTAGGAAGAAACACGGGCATGGGAAATGGGGTTGACGTACACTGGACAGACCATGAGTGGTGCTTGCTAGCTCACCTCTGCACTCTCTTATCTGCAATAGACTCCAGGAAAGTGATTGCCTCTCCTGGGGAAGACATACCCCATTCCTTTGTTCTCTTTCCCAATTCAGGGATTATTTGTCAGGCTCTACTTCGTTAACACAGATAACTTTAAAAAAAAATTTATATATTTATTTATTTATGGCTGTGCTGGGTCTTCACTGATGTGTGGGATTTTCTCTAGTTGCAGCGAGCAGGGGCTACCCTCTTGCTGCTGTGTACAGGCTTCTCATTGTGGTGGGTTCTCTTTTGTGACTCCCAGTGAAAAGCTGTTGCTGAACCATGAAAGATGCCAGGATTCTTGGCCTCCAGAGGAGAATTCAATCCAGGGCCAGAGACGAGGCTTGATCACTCAGACCTTTTGTGTAATAGAGTTTTATTAAAGTATAAAAGGGATAGAGAAAGCTTCTGACATAGACATCAGAAGGGGGCAGAAAGAGTGCCCCCTGGCTAGTGTTAACAATGGAGTTATATATTTTTTAATGACTTATTACAGTGAATCAAAAGAATGTCTGGAGGTTGTAAAGACCTTACTAAACCCACTCCCATAATTGACATTTTAAGAGAATAGGATTAGCCAGAAGGTTTTTTCCAGAGACTGTCCTCAAGCAAGATACATTATTGTTATATAATCCTAAGGAATATAGAGGAAAAAGACGTTTGTCCTTTCTTCCTCCTTGAGAATTCCAGACCCCTCTCTCCTTGGGGACCGCTGGACTTTCTTATCAACCTGCCTAGGAACTGACTCTCTCACCAGGCTCTAGAGCACAGGTGCAATAGTTGTGGCACATGGGCTTAGTTGCTCCACGGCATGTGGGATATTCCCGGATCGAGGATCGAACCCGTGTCTCCTGCATTGGCAGGTGGATTCTTTATCACGAGCCACCAGGATGCCCTAACACAGATAACTTTGACAAATGAAATATATTTGATGTTCTTCAATGCAGAGCTATAAGCTTTGACATTCTCAGTGGAAGCACAGGGCAGGCCCAGGCAATGCTGGGCACCCAGAGAGTGCTCCAGGGCAAAGGGCATGCCAAGAGGACGGATACCATAAACCATTTGTCCTAGGCCCTCTGACAATTGTGTGTAGGTTGCTTCTCGCAGCAGACTAGAGAAAGCTACTACTCAGCCTGCTAAGACAATTGCTTTAGAAGAGAATATTACAGTTTAGGAAGGCTATGGGGGTTAATTTGGTTTTGCTGTGAGATGTTTCTTTTGTCTCATCAACAGTAAACATGGGAGCAGTCTCCAGCCTCCACAGGGTCCAGGACCCTGTGCTGTGCGTCTGACTCTTTGTGACACTATGGACTGTAGCCTGCCAGGCTCCTCTGTCCATGTGGCTTCTCCAGGCAAGAATACTAGAGTGGGTTGCCGTGTCCTCCTCCAGGGGATCCTCCCAACCCAGGGATTGAACCCAGGTCTCCCGCATTGCAGGTGGATTCTTTATCATCTGAGCCACCAGGGAAGCCCAAGAACACTGGAGTGGGTAGCCTATCCCTGCTCCAGGGAATCTTCCTAATCCAGGAGTTGGACTGGGGTCTCCTGCATTGCATGCAGATTCTTTACCAGCTGAGCTCCCAGGGAAGCCCATCCAGGACCCTGCTTGCCTGAAAATCAACCTTTCCACCATTTGCTTCTCAATCCCCCACCATCAATCATTCTCCATATTTTTGTTTTTGTTTTCCTTCTTGGCAGGAGGGCAAAGACAAAATGTTCCTGATAGATAAGTTGATCAAGCTGCAAGGTATGGAGAAGAGAGCAAACCCCACCTTATTTACGCTGGAAAGAAGAGATTTGGAGGTGAGGCTGCAGGCTGCCTTGGGATCCCTGTGACACGGATGTGTCCTCCTGTGAAAAGTGCATCAGGAGCTAGAATCACATCTGGGCCCTTCACTTTCTGTGTTTTAACATTTCTTTATTTTTATTTTAAAATATAGTATGCATTCACCATATTCTATGTCTGGCCATGTTCTAGGTAATGTAATATCATGGTAATATCATGGTAACACAGTAAGGTCCTTCCCTCCTGGACTTTGCATACATCTTTCCATTACCCAGCCACATAGACATGTGTCCCATTGGGATGAAAAATGCCTTGAAATCTCACCCCACTAGGTTGATGTTTCAGTGTATATTCTTCCAGATCGTTCCCCCAGGCACCTGCACACATCCATACATCTACTAACATTCTTATTTATTTATTACAAAAATGGGCTATATTTTACACATAACTTCCCCTCTCCCTACTTAATACTGTATCTCAAACATTCTTTCAGTTTGTACATACTTAGACATTTGGGTTGTTCCCAGTTTTTTTTAATACTAAAGACAATGTGTAACGAAACATTTTTGTTGTAGTTTTTGTATGTGAGTGTTTTATCTGCCTCAGGCATATGCATGATAATGTTAACAGATATTGCCATATCATGCTCTTAAAAAGGTTTCGCAAGTTTTATTCTTACCAAAAGGGTTTGAGAGATCCCTAGAACACTGCTCTAGTACCAAAGCCTGCATTGAATTCACTGGTATCCTAGAAATGTGGATAAACAGTAAACCCATGTTAATTGAAATGGTACTACTTTTAGAAGTTATGATCTTGTCCAAAGAGACTGCCATGTTTGTTTATTGTCTGTGCAAATTAATACCATCAGCACGATACGGGTAAGGGACTTAGTGGCCCAGCTCAGAATTCTATCAAGTCAGGGACCATGACTGTACCTTTGCAGCCACAGGTCCTAATATATTACCCGGTGTGTTGTAAATGTTCAGTAAATATCTGTGAAATGAAAGATTAAATGAATGGAGTCACTGTTCATAAAAAATAAAACAGAACGTGTTTGATATTTCTGTGACTGAATCTTGACCTTAATCTGTCACCTCTTAATTCTAAAATGGTGGGGCTCGCGAGTCTTATCACCTATGCAGCAGGATCTGAGGTCGACACAATTTTCTAGTGATGAGATTTTCTGTTTTCTTCTTTTTTAGCAATGGGGCCCTCTGCGTGTCAGGCAACATGATGCTGCTCAAGGTGAGTCCCCAACTGGCACTGAAGAAGGTCTGACTCATCCAGATGATAGATCCCAAGACAGAGGGTCAAAACTGCTCCCAGATTCAGTCATTCAGTTGTAAGAACTGGTCCACACTGGATTCAGGAAAAACTCGAGAATACTTCTTGCCTTAGGCATAGCCAGAAGCACAGACTCACAGGATGTCACAAGACCTGGTTTCTTTCTGTTCAGTTCTTTTCCATGTTATCTCCTTTCTCAAATGATCTCTCGATAATTACAAGACAACTTTATTAGCTTCTTGTATCTTTGCACATTCAAGTCTAGTAGTCGGGAGACCCAGAATTCTCTTTATGTTTCATTTGATCTGATTGGGTGATGTACTTGTCCATGAATCAGTTGCTGTGACCAAGAGACTGTGATGACTGCATTGGCCAGATCTGAGTCACAGGCCTCACCTTTAGATATAGGTGGTACAACATAGAGACCACAGGGCCCGAGAGAATGGAGAAAGGTAGTTTTCCAAAGAAAACCTGTGACTGATGCCGAAGGGGAATGAATATTGGGGAGGAAACGGACGAACAAACCCACTCCTCTTTTTGGAATAGCATTTCTGATACCTCCAATGGTGGGAATTCAAGGGGGAAAGTTGAAGAAACTTAGAAGGAGGAAGCAGGGAAAGCCTGAGAAGCTGTGGGATCTTGAAAGCCACTTTGGTCTTTCCCATGGAGATATGGGCCAGTGTGCATCTGTGCTAACATCTCTTCTCTTGTATCAAACCCAGACCTGCGATTCAGGCGATCATTTCAAGAAGATAATCCAAAGGCTTGATAATTATCGTGGCACCCAGACGCCAACCAAAGAAGGAAAGAAGATAAAGATGGAGCATCCTCCTCTATACCAACCGGGCCTTTAGGAGCTTCCCAGATGGGAAACTGACTACAATGTAAATACTGAAGTAAAATTGGGCATTCCCTGTTGGGTTTTTAATACCTGAATTTCTGATTTTTCTAGACAAAATATTTGAGATTTTCCAATAAAGACAGTTGTAGTATTTGAACTAGTTCACAAAAACCTGGGAAGAGTTACAGTTTATCTTTAAGAGCTATGTAATGAATTATTGGTCCTTAGATATCTCCCCTCCTGGTACACCCAGGCCTGGCAAAGGTTTGGAGACTGGTTCTAAGACAAGTGATCCAGACTGAATAAAAATGTGATCCTCAATCAAGGATGTGAAGCCTCTGAATTGTGGAACCTGCATTTTTTCATCACTTGGAACTAAAAATAACCCCATGTTACCCCAAAATGAAAGACAACCAGAGGTCTTGTCTATGAACTTTGTTGCATATTGAGTACATGAGTCTTTCAGATTGGACTGGGGTGGGGATGTGTGGACTGGGAGGTTTTATACAGGATCATCAGAGTCTTAGGTTGAACCAAACATGAAATCAGTGGTGATGTTTGGAATATATATGTGTATGTATATGTGTGTACATATGAATGCATATTCATTGGAATGACTGATGCTGAACCTGAAACTCCAAAGCTTTGGTCACTGGATGCAAAGAACTGACTCACTGGAAAAGACCCTGATGCTGGGAAAGATTGAAGGCAGGAGAAGGAGATGACAGAGGATGAGATGATTGGATGGCATCACTGAGTTGATGGACATGAGTTTGAGTAAGCTCTGGGAGTTGGTGATGGACAGGGAAGCCTGGCATGCTGCAGTCCATGGGGTAACAAAGAGTCAGACATGATTGAGCAACTGAACTGAGTTGAACTGAATGAACGCATATACATATGAAGCATTATTTTGCATATTTGCCAAATAACTCACAAAGCATGTGACTTTACCTAAAACTGAAGGGTCGAGGAGAAAAGAGCAATTACCAAATTACTCCAGAGGAAAAATCTCCTCTTGAGTGATCACTGTCATGAAATCCAACTGGAACTGAATTTAGGAAACATTTAAGATGAATTTGAAAGAAAACATCCAGTCAGTGCTCAATCATTGGTTCACATCATTGACTTATTTTTTCATTGAGTCATTCATGGGCTTAATTAAGCTCTTTTAGTATCATCTTTGCTAGTGGTTGCTGAAAGTGTTTGTTCATTCTTTCCACAAGGATGTGCCAAGTGGTGGGGAACAAGATGCTGCACAAGTCAAGATACAGTCTCCACCCTCATGTGCTTATTGTCTAGCAGATCACTTTAGGCAGGAACTTAATTCAATAATAATTATAGCAGGTGTCATGAAGGAGAAGCCCAAGGAATTATGGGAGACAACCTGTCCATGGGGTCAGTGAAGGCAGTGTGTGGAGTTGATATTTGAAGGGATTTTCCCTCTATGTGTTATCCTAATGCTGTTTGTGCCTCTTTGGCTTCTACAATGAAATGTGAACTCCCTCGGAAGCATCATTTTTGCTCACTTCCCATATGCTCAGGGCTTGTATCGGAACTGCTTCTCCATCCACCTCTTGTCTCCACTTCAGTGAGGCCCCACTTCTCCTGGAGATACAAGCCCGGGAGTGTTGTGTGTGCAGGTCTCCCACACGGAGTTGAGTGTGCAGCATCCTCACACCCATGGTCTCGAGATACATATGGGGGATACATGAATTCTCTAGGGCTGCCATAACCTGTACCACAGACCGGAGGCTTCAGCAACACACATTCATTTTTTCACAGTTCCAGAGGCTGGAAGTCTAAGATCAGGGTGTCCACAGTTTGGGTTTCCCTCTGAGACCTCTCTCCTTGGCCTGTAGATGGCCGCCTTCTTGCTCTGTCCTCACATGGTCTTTTCTCTGTGCGCACACATCCTGGTGAACCTTTGGGTCCCAGTTTCCTTCTCTTATAAGGACACCAGTCAGATGGGATGAGGACCCACCCTGATGGCTTCATTTTAACTATTTTACAGGACTTCTCTCCAAATGCGGTTCATTCTGAGGCACTGGAGTTTAGGTCTTCACATATGAATTTTGCATCAACACAGTTTTATGGGGCAACTTGCCCCTAGGCCAAGCAGGAATTCTCATCAGGAAGTTGGGCTTTCAATGCTGGCTGCGCTCAGGGTCACACAGGGACCTGGCTGTTCCAACAGCCGGGCGCAGGCCCTGTGCTAGACCAGCTCGGTCAGGCATCAGTGTGTGCTGTGCTAAGTCGCTCAGTCATATCCGACTCTGTGTGACCCTATGGACTGTAGCCTGCCAGGCTCCTCGGCCATGGGATTCTCCAGGCAAGAGTACTGGAGAGGGTTGTTATGCCCTCCTCCGGGGGATCGTCCCCATTTTTCCCTTAAAGCTCTCCAGATGGTGTCAGTGGGAAGCCAGGGCTGAGAACTGAGCTAGGATCTAGAGTAGTTCTTTCTGAACTTGATTGACCATAGAAGTCACTTGCTGCTGCTGCTGCTGCTAAGTCGCTTCAGTCGTGTCCGACTCTGTGCGACCCCATAGACGGAGAAGTCACCTGAGGCACCTATTAAACATTTAAATTGTGAACTCAGAATATTGCATCAAATATTTCTGGGAACATTGCCCATCTTCCTCTTTCAAAACTTGTCTTAATTAGCTCAAAATGATCAAAGTAACATATGTTTTCCAAGAGTTACCTGAAAGCTGGATAATCCCTGAGGTTTTAAGTATGCAAAAAAGATTGTCTGTCTTGAATTTCTGCAGGTTCTGATCCTTCAAATGTCCACAGTGAATCACCCAATTCATTTTTTACAAGGCAATGAAATGACTTTTCATGAAATTCAATTATAAGGATTAAAAAAATCATGACTGACATGTTTTTATAATCTTTGAATTGAGGACAGGTGGTAAGAATTAAACTCATAAATAGGAATTGTCTCAATAGGTAGCACTTGATGGTACCTCCTAAAATTCCTACAGTGTTAACTTTTTCATAGCATTTATATATCTGATCAGGGCTTCCCTGGTGTCTCAGATGGTAAGGAATCTGTCTGCAATGCAGAAGATCCTGGTTCGATCCCTGGGTCAGGAAGATCCCCTGGAGTAGGAAATGGGAACTCACTCCAGTACTTTTGCTGGGAAAATCCCGTAGACAGAGGAGCCTGGTGAGCTACAATCCATGGGGTCACAAAGAGTCAGACATGACTGAGCAACTAACACATAGGTGTGTCTGATAAATGGTGAGACGGACCACTGGGAGCTCAGGTGTGGAGCAGAGGGGGTCCCTCTATTTCCTTCATGACTACACCTGCCTGATGCAGGTAACATCTTACACCTGTGTGGTGTTCCGATCCATCCAGCGCTTTTCCCATTTCAACCACCAGGGATCTTGTTATACAGCAGATTCTAGAGAAGCCCCTGGTGGTCCCTAAGGACTTCGTTTGGACTTGGCATTCTCACTGCAGGGCCCTAGGTTTTGTCCTTGATTGGAAAACTAAGATCTCACGTGCCTTGCAGTGTGGCAAAAAAAAAAAAGCAGATTCTAATCTGTGAGTTCAGGGATGAGGCCCAACAGCCTGCATTTCTATCTAGTGCTGTGGGTCTGAGGACGACACCCTGAGTAGTATGGTTTTATGGCTCCACCATACTTTAAAAAATTTTTATTTTCGTAACAACAGTATTATACTGTTAACACATTTCTCAAAACACATTAACATTTTTTTCCTCATTCAAATCTAACATTATTGCCATAAGATAGTTGGTACAAGTTTTATAATCTCCATTTGACAGATGGAAACTTAGGCACACACAGGTTCAGTGATTTTTCTGATGTCTCATAGCAAGTTACTGGCAGAATTGAGCACTTTGTGTTTTCTTTGGCCCAGTAGTCCTCAGACTTCCGCAAAGATCAGAACCAACTGGAGGGCTTGTTAAGACACAGATCGTGAGTCTGACCCAGAGTTTCAGATTCATTACCTCTGGAATGGGCTCTAAGAATTTGCATTTCTAGCAAGTTTCCCTTTATGCTGATGTTGAATAACTGTCTCCATGATATTGTGATTTATAAGAAATTTATAAATATACATCATCTGAATGACCAAGTATATATATATATACTTGACCAAAATTTGTCTCATGTCCATATAATCAAAGTTATGGTTTTTCCAGTAGTCTAGCCATGCAAGGATGTGAACTGCACCATAAAGAAGGCTGAGTACTGAAGAACTGATGCTTTTGAATTGTGGTGTTGGATAAGACTTTTGAGAGTCCCTTGGACAGCAAGGAGATCAAACCAGTCAATACTAAAGGAAATCAACCCTGAATATTTATTGGAAGGACAGATGCTGACGCTGAAACTCCAATACTTTGGCCACCTTATTTGAAGAGCTCACTCATTGGAAAAGATCCTGATGCTGGGAAAGACTGAGGGCAGGAGGAGAAGGGGACAACAGAGGATGAGATTGTTGGATGGCATCACTAGCTCGATGGACATGAGTCTGAGCAAACTCCGGGAGATAGTGAAGGACAGGGAAGCCTGGCACGCTGCAGTTCATAGGGTCACGAAGAATCGGACATGACTTAGCGACTGAACAACATTTGGCCTTTGTCTATAGTTGCTGGCTTCAATCTCCCCAAACTCTTGGAATCTCCTGAGCATTGAGTAATATCTTTTTGCTCTGTGAATGAGGTGACTTTTGGAAAGCACCTAAGGTTGGGGGTCAGTTGTCCATGGAGCCAACCACCTGATTAGAGAGTTGAAATTTTCACTCCTGACCCCCTTGATTTCTGGGGAGGGGAGAGGAACTTGAGGTTGAATCAACTGCATTGGCCAGTGATTTAGTCAAACATTGGGCTTCCCAGGTGGCTCAGCAGTAAAGAATCCGCCTGCAGTGCAGGAGATGTGGGTTTGATCCTGGGCTGGGAAGATCCCCTGGATGAGGTCATAGCAACCCACTCCAGGACTCTTGTATGGAGAATCCCATGGACAGAGAAGACTGGCAGGCTATAGTCCATAGGGTTGCAAAGAGTCAAACACGACTAAAGCAACTGAGCACGCACACATGCAACTATATAATGAGCTTGTCTTAGAAACCCAAAAGGATAGCTTTTTGCCCTTCTTTTTGGAGAGCTTCCATGTGAGGGAAACAACGCTTCTGTGTGCCCCTGTGCCTGGCCCCAAGCTCTGCGAGGACAGAAGCTCTTGCCGGATGTAGCTCTTCATCTGTATCCTTTAATATCCTTCCATAATAAATCAGTGATCTAATGAGTTAGCAGGTTTTCCTGAGTCATGTGAACCATTCTAGCAAATTAATCAAACCCAAGGAGGGGATCCTGGGAAAGCCTCACTATAGCCAGTCAGTCAGAAGTGCAGGTAACAACCTATGCTTGCAGCTGGTGTCTGAAGTGGAGGGTGGTCTTCTGGGACTGAGCCCTTTACCTGTGGAATCTGATTCTGTCTCTGGGTAGACTGTGTCAGAACTGAGTTGAATTCTGGAGGATCCTGCCTGCGCCTGAAAACTGTTGCTGATGTGGGAAACCCTCCACACACCTAACACATTGGAGTTGGGTCCAGGAACCCTTTTCAGTCTGAGGACAGCATTCTTTGGGAACCCTTTGTCCAGCTGAAAACCATCCTCTTAACACCAGCATTTGAGAATGAAGTTAGATAAAGGAACACACGGGGTCATTAATCTTCAGTATTTTTGATCAAAGAAATCAAATAACTTTGACCCACAAGTGGGTCAGTGGTAAAGAATCCACCTGCCAATGCAAGAGGTGCAAGTTCTATCTGTGGGTCAGGAAGATCTCCTGGAGTGGGGCATGGCAGCCCACTCCAGTATTCTTGCCTGGGAAAACCCATGGACAGAGGAGCCTGGAGGGCTACAGTCTATGGGGTTGCAAAAGAACCAGACATGACAACTTAGTGACTCAATAATACATCACTCCATGCTAAAAGCTTGAGTGAACTTCATTAACTCCCACCCTTCTTTGTCCTCAAAGCTGTGGTTGATTGTCCTATTGAAGCATTAGTCCCACTTTAGGAAACAATTTAGAAATTCATGTCTAATAAAGAGTATTTATGATTTAGTGAAATTCTTGTCAAGATGACTGAATACACTAATTTCCAAATAAGAAAATGAGTAGTTTAATGAAATAAGCAGTGTTTCTGAAGTCTTTTGAAGTAACCCTTCTATGTTATCTGTCTCCAGCATCTAAGGCAGTCCAATGACCAGCAGAGGGTGTGATTTTTATCTCTATTGATTTTCTTGGAAAGAATGCCATTTTTTGATGGCTCACTGTGACCCTGATGAATCATTACACTCCCAAATGTTTACCTAACTCTAGGTCTGTATCCAGTTTCCTCAAGGAAGTTTCCACTTGGGACACTCCACAAACCATTCAGCTTTTATTGTCTACTGCGACAGGCACTGTTGAAGTGCTGGGAATGTTTCTCATGATTGAGCTCTTGCTAAGGGCGACAGGATGATAAGCCTGGGTTTAGAGTGTGGGCTCTGGAATTATATAATCTGAGCCCAAATCCTTTCCCTAGTACTGTTGCATGACTTTAAGCAAGTTACTTAACATCCCTGGGTTTCTTCACTGCAAAACGGGATTATAATGGTACTGACCTCATGGTGTTCTAGTAGACACATAGAAAGGATCTGAAACAGTGTCTAGTAGATGGTAAGTCAATAAATCCTAGTCATCAGCACTTTACTTGCACTCTTTAATCATACTTACTCCTTGGCACGGTACTAATACTCCCCTATTTTAGAGATGAATTAAGACACTAGCTATATAACTTGCAGAGGTCATATACCCAGTGACCAGGAATTCAGATTTAACTTTATCTGATGCCAAATCCTGTTGTTAACCCCTTTACTAAGCCTTCCAAACTTAACACCTTCTTTCTTCATCTGAATTCTCCATTCTTAAGGCCCATGAGCACCTTAATTGGGCCTGGCTGAGTCAAGTGCAATATGGATTTGGGACAAAGGTCAAGACAGGAAACTCTGGCTCTCAAAGGGTCTTCACACCACAGAAGGGATGCTGTGAACGCTGTACTGCCCCAAGATAATTCCTTCCCTGTCAGTTGCCGTGTAGTCTCTGCAGGTAGGCCAAAGGGGAAATTCAGCACACAGATGTCTTCTCTGGCCCCTTTCTCTTCCTCTTGTCACTCCAATAATAAAGTGGGATGCAGGCCATGCAGTTTAGATATGTCCCAGTCATTGGATCTTTGTTATTTTAAAATTCAAGAAAATTCATTTGTAAACATCCCAGGTGTGATTTATTGCCCTCCTGCCAACACCAACTATAGCAATAATCAGTCTGCTCATCACCACCATCTAGCTGTGTGGGCTGATGGCCTTGCTGCTGCATGTGTGAGGCCGGGGACTCATTAGGATCTAGGAGGGAAGTCACGAGGAAGCTGTGGGCCTGTGATCAAGGCTGATGGAGCTGAACGGGGGGTGGGGTGGAGGAGGGAGGGAGGTAGAGGAGAGAGAATTTTGCAATTTTTATTCAACTTCATTTTAAATATTGCTACTTAAGTTCACAGTGTGACACCTGGGAGCTCACCTGGGAAAGTGCAGGCCTGGGAATCAAGGGCTCTATGTTATAAAGGTAGACAGAGTAAGTGGTTCTCTGAACTGACTGACCTGGATTTGAACAGCAGTTACACCAAAGAATGTGAGATCCTGGGTAAATGCCTGTTTTTAAACTGCACAGTGCCTCAATTTCCTTATCAGTAAAAAGAGGTTAATATCTCAAGATTTTTGTGAAGGCTAATCAAAATAATGCACATTAAACCACTAAAATTACTAATAGTAAACAAGAAATTTTATCATGAGATCAGGCTCTATGTCACCAGCTGTCATTTCTGGGACCCTTCCCTTCCATAGATTTTACTTTTCTCATCTGTAAAAGGAGGCTAAGCCTAGATGTTCCTGAAGTTTCTTCCAGTTCTGTCTGAACAACTGTTGTAGAGTAGCTTGAAAGGGTACAACTCTGCCCCCTAGTGGTTTGAAGCTCTTATTTCTAGATACCATCAACAATCCCTCAGACTGGTGGCAAGACGTCCCTACCATTTTCTTCCCTATCATTTGGCTTCCCTTGTAGTTCAGGCAGTAAAGAATCTGCCTGCAATGCAGGAGACCTGGGTTCGATTCCTGGGTTTGGAAGACTTCCTAGAGAAGGAAATGGCAACCCACGCCAGGATTCTTGCCTGCAGAATCCCATGGATAGAGGAGCCTAGCAGACTACAGCCCATGGGGTTGTAAGAGTTAGATACAACCTAGCAACCGAACAACAATGTCTCATCAGCAGCCCTGGTCACTGGACTGACAACAGCAGCTCCCCTAAATTTTCCAGGTCAGGATATGATGCTTGGTACACGGTTTTCCCTTAGTGCTCCTTTTAATGATTTTATTAGTATGTCACAAGTTTGATGTCTACAGTACATTGATAATGTAGCTAGATACAAACATCTTCAATAAGTAAATTACATAAGTGTGTCAAGTTTTAAAATGTCTACTCCGAGTGATCATGCATTTCCCATGCATTTGCATCTGCACCCCCAAATTGCACAATACAATCTGTGCTTATCTTCACTGGGTCTTGAAGTGTGCCTCCTCTAAGTCAGGGCAGGAGTGTTGTGCCTTTTTGCAGACCCCGACTTTGAAGAGCATCAATTTGAACTCAGGCATTCCATGGAGCACTGTGGCTACGCTGGGCTTTGCTCTGGTTCAGGTGAAAACCCAGTTACGACTACTGATGTGAGCCACCCAATCCCCCAAGGGCTTGGCTTATTGATGTCCCGGCGTGAGGCCCACAGACAGTTTCTATAACTGTGTTTCCTCCCAGGGGCGGGCGGGGGGAGTCTAGAATTCAGGTGTGCAGTCTTCCAACATGCTGTCAGTGATATAGCTGGAACCAAGATGAGATTCATAGTAACTTTTTTCATCAAAAGTATTAACAGTCCAAGCAACAACCTGAATGCCTTTAGCTGACCACTTCTTCACGTAGTCCCTGGAGAAAGAGGAAAAATCAACCGTTAGAATAATGCCAACTGTCCCAGAAATCTCTAATGGTCTCTAAGTATATTCATTGAGGACTAATAGCACCCAGGAGGAGCCTCTTAACCGGCCTCTGCACTGTAGCCAGACTGTTCCAAGCCCAGCATGAGCGCCTCCCCGACACTGCTGCAGCTTTAAGCACTTCAGCCACCTCCTAAAAACAATCCCTTGCTGCCACGTGCCCCTACTGGAGGCTGTAAGCAGTGGCCTAGCCCCACCTGTTTCTTTGGCCTCATCTTACACCACATTCCCTCTTTCTTTTCTGTGCTGTATTCTTTTCTGTGTGTGAACTGATTTTTCGTGCAATTCCTTGCAAGAAACAGGCTCTTTCCTGCCACCACACTTTGGCACGTGTTTTCCCCCCTGACTTGGATCTCGGCCCCTACCCTCCTCAATTCCCTTCAGATCTTAGCTTAGCTGTTTAGCTGTTACTTCCGTCGGGATGTTTTCCCCGACTCCTTTACTAGGAGAAATTAGACAGTATACATGCACTTTTCTCTCCTATATAGCATTTATCTTAGCTGTAATTTAATATTTATTGGATCGCTTTTTGATTAGCATCTCTCTCTTCCTCTTGACTATAAACTCCACGAGGGCAGGCCATGGCTTCCTTTTTTTCACCACGGCCATCATCAGCTTCTTAATACAGAACCTTGTAATACCATAGGCATACACCAAATATCTACTGAACTGAATGCATGCATGCCTGAAATAATATAAAACTTAAAAACTATAACCACCTGAAATACACAGCCATAAAATTGCCAAAACAGATTCAGAGAACGCTAACACTTTGGGGAATGGAAAGTTTCTCAGAAGCAATGGAGTGGAACCTGCAGGAAAGCTACGAGAGATGAGGCAGGCGCCCCACAAGACATCTTCCCTGGATCCTGTGCTGGTTTTTAAAGGGAGCCAATCACAAGGAAATACAATTTCTCTGTTTCTGTTGTCATAGTTTGACACTATTTCTTTAAAATGCACTAAAAAACAAGAATAATTGATCAGTATCTTTTGGATACAGTGAAATAGGCCTGAACTCTTCCCACCTAAGCAGCTAATGGCATTCCAAATTAATAAAGGCATGGCCGGCTCTGTGGGTGGGAACCAATGCAGGTGTCCACTGTTAATCCTCGTTTTCCAAGAAGAACATTCAGGAAAGATAAAATCTTCCAACTTACGGGGATATAAAATCCTTTTGTGCGAGGAAAGCTGAAACTCCACACAGGTACCACAAGATATTATGCATACTCCAATCGAGCAAAATGTCCAATGCCACAAACATGGACTGTTTCCAGAAAGCATCAAAGCGTGGTTTCCCATCTCCTGTGTGGCTGAGGCTCCAAGGTCTATGAATTAAAGCTGTTACTACATTCTGATCTGTTTGTCTCATCTGAAAAGAAATTTGGGGAAAGAAAGCCATAATCACACCTTAACTCGAATCCCTCTCATTTGCTCTTTAGATTCAGCCAATGTACTCATTCTGAACAAGGAGGTCATGGGTGGTACGCTGCCCCCATGTCTGCTAAACACTCTATCATACATCCTTTGAGAAAATAACGTGTTAGATGTACAGATGTAAATATACAGTGTAAACAAGAACACTTCATCCACAATCCTAAAAGAATTGCAATCCTATCTTTAAAATGAGAACATTATAATTTCAGGGTCAAATTTTAACAATGTCACAAAGAATAACTTTTAATTGGATATGGATTTAAATTATGACTAGAGATAATTAGAATGCAATTAGGATGAAACCACGACCATTTCAAGATGGGCTGGTTAGCTTTTGATCCTTTTTACAGAAAACGGCTAAAAAAAAGTGTGAAAGTGAAGTCGCTCAGTCGTGTCCGACTCTTTGCGACCCCATGGACTGTAGCCCACCAGGCTCCTCAGTCCATGGACTTTTCCAGGCAAGAGTACCAGGGGATCTTCCCAACCCAGGGATCGAACCCGGGTCTCCCGCATTGCAGGCAGACGCTTTAGCGTCTGTGGGGGTGGGGAAACGGGCTGAGAGAAGTGGGGGCGGGGATGAAAACAAAGCAATGGAGAGATGGGGGAGGTGGACGGAATTCTTTCAGTCTGTGCTCTATGCTGCTCTGGAACACGTATCACACATTTTAAAGGTCTGTGGTTAAGGAAGTTTGGGAAACGCTGATTCAAATGTCTGAAAGCCCCATTACACTATTCATCTCAATGACACTTTATATCCCAGTAGGCTCCACCCTTACTGTAAAATTTTAAATACATGCTATGTTGGCCATTGTTGAGGAACCAACTCATTGTTTTGGAAACTGGTGAACAAAGGGCAAAATTAAGCATTTATTTGCTACTGAGTAGCTAAATCACAGATGAGAGTTCCCTTCTACAGAAGAATTCTATCTAGCTAATGTGCTTAAATTAGTTGCTCAGCCGTGTCTGACTCTTTGCAACCCTATGGACTGTATGTAGCCCGCCAGGTTCCTCTGTCCATGGGGATTCTCCAGGCAAGAATACTGAAGTGGGTTGCCATGCCCTCCTCCAGGGGATCTTCACAATCCAGGGATTGAACCCAGATCTTCTGCATTGCAGGCGCCACCAGGGAAGCCCATGAATACTGAGGTGGGTAGTCTATCCATTCTCCAGGGGATCTTCCTGACACAGGAATCGAACCGGGGTCTCCTGCACTGCAGGCAGATTCTTTACTAGCTGAGCTAACAGGGCAGCCCCTAATCTAGCTAATACATGAAGAATATATGACAGACTTAAAATATTGATATTTTACAACTGCTGGTAAATTGCCAGACCTGGCCACTGGCATCAACAGCAGCTGCTGACAAAACAAGTCAGTAAGACATTATGTACCTCCTGATGGAAAAAGACCCTCACTTAAGAAATTACCTTGCCAAGAATAATTAAACCTAATCTGATTTATAGCTGTCATTACCAACTTATAGGAAATATATAGAGGAGACGATGTGTTCAATTGTATCATGGCATAATTAGCAAAATCCAGACTTTGGTAAATAAACTCTACAAAACAGTCTGGTTTCTTCAATAAATATATCACGGGGGGAGGGAGGGACAAAATTTACAGGTTTTAAGATTTAAATTCTAATATGAAGTTCTTATTTGGGTCCTGATGCAAATGAATAATCTGTAAAAAAAAAAAAACCAAAGAACAAAAAATATGATATTTGTGAGACAAATGACAATTTATACATTGGATATTTGATGATCTTAAGGACTTCCTTTTAATGGTTTTAGATGGGATAATTATATTGTGATTATGTTTTTTAAAGATATTTAATGCAATTTTTATGGATGAAATGTCTGGAATCTGCTTCCAAATAACACTGGGAATAAATGGGATTATGGATGAAACAAGGATTATTGTTAAAGGAGGGCTCGCTCTACCATCTACATATTTCAAATTAAGGCATATTTTAAATTATCTAAGTAAGACTTATTTTTTAAAAAGGTCTATTCTGCTGTTACTTAGTAAGATGCAGAGATATATAATTCTTTCTGTTCTGAGAATGCTTACCAAAGTAATCTGAATGAGTTATAAACATAAAAGGAGAAGCTAAAAGGAATTAAGGTACATTAAAACGGAGTCCAAGTACCCTCCCCTTCCCAAATTTTTGTTAATTTAAAAGTGGGGTCTCTTTAATTGATTCAGTTCAGTTTAACAGGCATCTGTCTTATGCTTATTTAGTCCACTGCTATTATCACCACCAACTAACATAATATTAAATACAACAAAACCCCAGAATTTTACCTTATAGATAACTTCTGGCAAGAAAGAGCAGACAATACTATTATTGTATAGTTTAGGAAATTCCATATATACTTTTTTTAGAGCATCAGTAGCCTGTAAAACAGAGAGATTCATGTATTTAAACATCTATTAAAATGCAGTCCCAGCCAGTAACTACTGTATTATTATGTATAACTCTATTAACTACATCAGAAGTTTACTAATATATGGGGATGTTTAAAGAAGTATTGGTAGGTTGCATCATCCACTAGGATGCATTTTAAATTCATACCAGCAGATAAGTAATCAGCTGGGGTACTGCTGCTTTACTATTCTGGTGAGAGGCTCACCTCCTTCTGTCATACTTTGGAAAAATATGGCTGACTACAGGCCAGTGGAGGCTGCAAGCAAAAATTTAAAAGTCTTTTCCTTATATCCCAGTTTAGCCACTAGGAAAAGTCCTTTTATTCCTGCAACTCTATCACTCTCTGCCTTTCCTAGCTGAAGCAGGAGTCAACCAGTCTGGGAACTAGAAAGGATAGATTTTCTCAGTCCAGAGAGAGAGGAAATGTCACCCATCACCAACATGGAGGGAGAAGCAATGGGACAGGGAGAAGCTGGGGAGAGCTGGAAGTCTCCCAACTCTTCCCAGGACAAGCAGAAGTTTCTTTTTGTAGCAGTCCAGCTACTAAATGAAAAGAAATGACACAATTAAAATACTGGCACTGTGTAACCTTTACTGAATTAAGAGATCTGGCCATCGAACAACAGTAGCAGCTAACAACAGAGGTGTCCAGATGTTAAGTGGACTGTAATATTGTTATATCATAATTCTTGAAATACCCCTAATTTTCAGAAAATCACATTTAACCTATAACCAAATATAAGCAATGAAATGCAATACAAAAAATAAGAAAGAAATTATTCATGTCATGCTTCCCTTCACTAATATCACAAAGTATGCGCTGGAGAGTTGAAGTCATTTTCAACCAACAGGCACTGTGTGGGATGTGTCATCTAGATTCTTTATCTAATTCTCATGATGACCTCACGTCTCTGCCCACAAGGAAACTGAACCTGACCAAGGTTAACATTACGCTGTAGTCAGTGACAGTTTAGTCATGATCTCCAATGCCTGCGATCTCGCTCCTGTACTGCATATCTCCAATTTGCTGACACCTGCTTCTTTATATTCCCGTCTTGGTGAATGAGATCACTATGTTCTATCCAAAGCTGCCGAAACCATCTATGAACACCCAGCCAGAAAGCTCAAATAGCCCTGGATTAAAAAACAAAATTTCTTCTCCTCCCTCACCCTTCCTTAGTCTAAGAAAATAAGCAAGAAGGCCAGTACACTGTGGGTGAAACGTAGGGCCTATCAGGGTTCCCAAACGTGGGCCATATCATCAATAAAATCTAAGGTGCCCATTAAAAATACGTGCTCCTTGCGCCCACAACCTGAGCCATTTTTAGGATTCAGTCTCTGAGTGGGGTGGCCTAGGAATCTGTATTTTCAGTATGTATTCCTGCGATTCTGATGCAGACTGACTGAAAACCCTAGATCGAGAGAACCATCAATTTTCCAGAATAATAAATCAGCCAGAGCACCCTTCTCCTCTTTCTTCAAAAATGGGGGTTATTGTACTTAAGTTAGAGGTTCATATTTCAGGTTTTAACAATTATTTTCAATTTTAAATAAAAAATTTTTTCAACATTCTTTATTTTTAATAAAAGCTGGGATCATTAGAACTCTCCACGATTTCACAGGCAAGGATAATGGAGTAGGTTGCCATTTCCTTCTCCAGGGGATCTTCCTGACCCAGTGATCAAACCTGTGTCTCCTGCTTTGGCAGGTGGATTCTTTACCACTGAGCCACCTGCGCAGCCCCTAGCTGGTCATAACTGATCATAATTATCACTGGGGGAAAATACCCCAGTTGTATAAATGCAGAAAAATGTTATTTGTACTTGAAAAGTTAAGAGAACAAACATAATATGAACCATATTTCCCATTGATTTCCACTGCAATAATGTGTTTTTATGTATAAAAGTATATGTTCTAAAAGTTATGCAAAATCTTATTTGAAATGTAATACCATATTTAAAAAAATTAGAGTAAATGAAAGTATAACTATTCAAGTCATAGAATAAAAAAACTGTATGTAAGGAGGACTTCCCTGGTGGTCCAGAGGTTAAGACCGCCTGTCAACGCAGGGGACACAGTCCACCATCTTCCCTGGTCCAGGAAGATCCCACAAGCTACTGAGCAACTAAGCCTGTGCACCTAGAACCTGTGTTTTTCAACAAGAGAAGCTACTGCAATGAGAAGTCCGAGTACCGCAATGAAGAGCAGCCCCTGCTCACTGCAACTAGAGAAAGCCCGTACACAGTAAGGAAGACACAGTACAGCCAATTAAAAAAAAAAAAAACTACACATAAGGGACAGAAATCACACAAAAGCGGCAAATCTCTGTCGAAGATAAATATCCTCTTAGCTATCAGAAGCTTTAAATACAGGAGCTTTCTTTAAATTCAGTCCACAGCTCTCTATCTAAGACTCTTAGCCAGATCCAACCAGTCTCATGTTCAACTTCTGAAGTCTTTTTTATGAGGTTACTAGAGTGGTCTATTCAAGAGTGCCTCTTTACTGTTATTTAATATCTTTTGTGAATGTTTTAATCCAAGAAAGAGAAACCTGACTCTTCCATTTCATGCTAGTTGTTGAATATGAGGAATTAAACAATTCCATCAAAGTTTAAAAGGTTAAAAGATTCCATACTTTACTGCTTCCCTGAAGATGTGGATTTTTGCTTTGTAAACTTCCATTACACAAATATAATTTGTAAAAATAATTTAAGAAGAAAATATAAATAAGAAAATATACAATTAATTTTGAAACAGACTAGCAAATAAAGAGGTATTTTCAAAAGAGAAGCCTATGGAATAAACTGTACCTTATATGCATGGCCCTTGACATCAAAGAAGATTGTGAGGTTATGGTTTAGGCACTCTGCAACGGCTTCTCTTAGGGTAGGGATCTTTTCATTAGGGAAATCATTCCTACAAGAAAGGGAAAAGGAATAGTACAATGCAGGAAAAAAAGAAAAGATAAAAATTAAACGAAACAGACATCTGACAAATGTCTCCCAACCAAAGGAAGAGTGTTTTCACCAACTTCCTTTCTCCAACCATCCCAAAGTCCAAGGACAATTTACTATATCTTCTTAAACCAAATTAAAGATATTCTAGGCCAAAGATCAGCAACAATAAAAATCATTTACTTTTCAGGCATCCACTGGATTTGTAATTAGTACTTTAAAGGGCAGAGTATATGTCATCTTTGGAGAACTCAGAGACTTAATTTTAAGATTGTGACTTCCCCAATAGAGTCTTATGCAGGAGAAATTCCTAGCAATACATATACATCTGTTAACTGTATTGTTGTACATTTAAGTGCAACTTTAAAAAATAATTTTCTCATACATAAATTTTTTTAAAAGAAAAGTTAAGTGCCCAACACACAAGAAACCAGCTTTTCTCACATAATGAAATTTCAGTCTACACGATTTAACGTATGCTAATTCAACCACATTATTCCAGCGTTGAGATCTTGGTTTTGAAAAAGACAAAGATAACTTATCTCAGCGTTTTTGCTTTAGGTGTTGACTTTGAACTTTACATCTTAACAGCCACATCACTGTAACGTGGAAACCAGCCTTTCCCTCCCCTTTGGCAGGGCAATGAAGCAACTGTAATAGTAGACAGCGATTTCAGCAGCCCTGACTCAGAACTTTCAAACGTTATCAGTCTCCTCTTTAAAGTATGACTTCCTTAGGCTGACTCTTTCAGTGCCAAGGAAAAGAAAGTC
Source organism: Moschus berezovskii (assembly GCF_049115385.1). Lineage (NCBI taxonomy): Eukaryota > Metazoa > Chordata > Mammalia > Artiodactyla > Moschidae > Moschus > Moschus berezovskii. The sequence continues at coordinate 25,149,825 of NC_142486.1, read as the reverse complement.
CAAGGCATCTTGTGGGGAGGACTATAACTTAATCACTGGGTCAAATAAATTGACCAGAGAACTGATATAACATGAATTACAGTAAGAACACATTTTTCCGCATTACAAAGACAAGAGGAGAGGGATTTAAATAGTCACATTACAAAGTACATTATCCAGTATACAAATTCCAAGGTTTAAAAATTACAAGGTTTTTATATAGCTGTTAATGGTGGGATGGGAGTGGGTTCTGTGGTCATAGACGTTTGAGAAACACTAAATTAAAGGTAAGAATTGATTGACAGGGATACACTGACAGATGTATCCCTAAAGAAAACATCTAAAGTATACAGTGTTTGATCTTATTTGATCATAGAACACTTTTCTTCTGGAACATCTTACAGAGCTAGCTCTGATATACACACACACACACACACACACACATATACAAATTTATGACAGTACAAAGTAATTGCCATGTTATTGTCTTGAGAACAATTCTGAATCAAATTTGGCCTCAGTGGGAAAAGATGAAAAACATCTTATTTCTGTTGTTCCTGGCACGTGCTGGTTACTTGGGAAACCTGTATGTAGTAGAAAACAAAACATAACAAAACAACTCTCCTGGAGCAGAATTAGAAGGTACCAGTGTCTTTACGTGATCTCCAACACAAGCTGAAAGATATGTTTAGGCGACAATACACCACTTACCTTAATCTGTGATTTGCTGCAGGATTAAGCTTCCTAATTTGTTCAAATGTCAAATCACACAATCGACCGGTGCCATCCGTCGTCCTGTCTACTGTGCTATCGTGCATTAAGACAGGAATCCCGTCAGAAGTAAACTCAAGGTCCAGTTCCACGCCTGCTGCTCCATTCTTAGCTGCCTTAACAAAAACACCGACGATTTTACTGTCAAGTGGCCACAGATGTCATTTTGCAATCTAAGCACTCAAGATGACCATCATGGCTGGCTAAGCAGACTGTTTCTTTTACTGATTCTATTCCCTTCCTATACCAAACAGCAACCCAACCTTTTTTTTCATGGATGTTAACCTTACTCCAATACAAATAAGGTTAGGTGGTGCTAGTGGTAAAGAACCCGCCTGCCGAGGCAGGAGACTTAAAAGACAAGTTGTCTTGGTCAGGAAGATCCCCTGTAGGAGGGTATGGCAACCCACTCCAGTATTGTTGCCTGAAGGCTCTCAAGGACAAAGGAGCCTGGTGGGCTACAGTCCATAGGGTCATACATTCGAGTCGGACATGACTAAATGACTTAGTATGGCACAGCACAAGGTTAAAAACGTCAATGTAAGTAATTCCATAAAAACTTTGACTTCCCCACTTTTCTCATACTCAGACTGGCAAATGGGGAGACTTTTGGAATTTGCTTTCTCTGGTTGCTTTAACTATATGGGTCATTAATGGCTTCAGTTCAGTTCAGTTCAGTCGCTCAGTCGTGTCCGACTCTCTGCGACCCCATGAATCACAGCACGCCAGGCCTCCCTGTCCATCACCAACTCCCGGAGTACACTCAAACTCATGTCCACAGAGTCGGTGATGCCATCCAGCCATCTCATTCTCCGTCGTCCCCTTCTCCTCCCGCCCCCAACCTTTCCTAGCATCAGTCTTTTCCAGTGAGTCAACTCGTCGCATGAGGTGGCCAAAGTATTGCAGTTTCAGCTTTAGCATCAGTCCCTCCAATGAACATCCAGGATTGATCTCCTTTAGAATGGACTGGTTGGATCTCCTTGCAGTATAAGGGACTCTCAAGAGTCTTCTCCAACACCACAGTTCAAAAGCATCGATTCTTCTGCGATCAGCTTTCTTCACAGTCCAACTCTCACATCCATACATGACCACGGGAAAAACCATTGCCTTGACTAGACGGACCTTGGTTGGCAAAGTAATGTCTCTGCTTTTTAATATGCTATCTAGGTTGGTCATAACTTTCCTTCCAAGGAGCAAGCGTCTTTTAATTTCATGGCTGCAATCAGCATCTGCAGTGATTTTGGAGCCCAAAAAAATAAAGTCTGACACTGTTTCCACTGTTTTTCCATCTATTTCCCATGAAGTGATGGGACCAGATGCCATGATCTTTGTTTTCTGAATGTTGAGCTTCAAGCCAACCTTTTCACTCTCCTCTTTCACTTTCATCAAGAGGCTTTTGAGTTCCTCTTCACTTTCTGCCATAAGGGTGGTGTCATCTGCATATCTGAGGTTATTGATATTTCTCCCAGCAATCTTGATTCCAGCTTGTGCTTCTTCCAGCCCAGCGTTCCTCATGATGTACTCTGCATATAAGTTAAATAAGCAAGGTGACAATATACAACCTTGACGTACACCTTTTCCTATTTGGAACCAGTCTGTTGTTCCATGTCCAGTTCTAACTGTTGCTTCCTGACCTGCATACAGGTTTCTCAAGAGGCAGGTCAGGTGGTCTGGGATTCCCATCTCTTTCAGAATGTTCCACAGTTTATTGTGAGCCACACAGTCAAAGGCTTTGGCATAGTCAATGAAGCAGAAATAGATGTTTTTCTGAAACTCTCTTGCTTTCTCCATGATCCAGCGGATGTTGGCAATTTGATCTCTGGTGCCTCTGCCTTTTCTAAAACCTGCTTGAACATCTGGGAGTTCACGGTTTACACACTGCTGAAGCCTGGCTTGGAGAATTTTGAGCATGACTTTACTAGCGTGTGAGATGAGTGCAACTGTGCGGTAGTTTGAGCATTCTTTGGCATTGCCTTTCTTTGGGAATATTTAGTCAAATTTCACTGTTTACCCACACTCTATGGTATAGACTCTCTGATGATTCCTCTGTGTTTATTGATTAGTTGGCTACTGCAATACTTTGGCATAAACTGGATGAGTCAGGTTTTTGTTGGTTAACTCCATCCTCTAGAGCAGAAACACCAAGCCTGCTTCTAGGAGACACTACATTTGTTAATGTGAGCAGCACTGGCTGTTGGCCAATAAGTTGGTGAGCCCAGTAAGGCACAGAAGGATTTATCTAAAAATAGAACATGAACATAAAGGTTGAAGGGCCACGCTCCTCTGAGACACACGGTCCAACATTTGCTTCCTTGGCTTCTTTGAGACAATGAAGATGTGAAATGTTCAGTATGATAAAGACCTTAAAGTTAAAATAAACTTTTGTAATTTTGCAAAAACATGAAACAATTTTTTTAATTAGGCAAAAAGACTTAATGGATATTAACATTTTGCCATATTTGCTTCAACCTCTTGCTGCCCTAAAAAACAATAATATGTATTATTTTCAGTCACTATTCTAACTGCTTTAAATGTATTAACTCATTTGATCATCAAACCCTTTAGGAGGTACTATTAATATGTTATTTAACTTATACACAGAGTATATCATATGCAGTGCTGGGTTGGATGAAGCACAAACAGGAATCAAGGTTGCTGGGAGAAATATCAATAACCTCAGATACACAGATGACACCACCCTTATGGTGTTAACTGAAGAGGAACTAAAGAGCCTCTTGATGAAAGTGAAAGAGGAGAGTGAAAAAGCTGGCTTAAAACTCAACATTCAAGAAACTAAAATCATGGCATCCGGTCCCATCACTTCATGGCAAATAGATGGGGAAACAGTGGAAACAGTGACAGACTTTATTTTCTTGGGCTTCAAAATCACTGCAGATGGTGACTGCAGCCATAAAAGATGCTTGCTCCTTGGAAGAAAAGATACGACAAACCTAGACAGCATATTAAAAAGCAGAGACATTACTATGCTGACAAAGGTCTGCATAGTCAAAGCTATGGTTTTTCCAGTGGTCATGTATGGATATGAAAGTTGGACCATAAAGAAAGCTAAGCGCTGAAGAAGTGATGTTTTTGAACTGTGGTGTTGGAGAAGACTCTTGAGAGTCCCTTGGACTGCAAGGAGATCCAACCAGTCAATCCTAAAGGAAATCAACCCTGAATATTCACTGGAAGGATTGACGCTGAAGCTGAAACTCCAATACTTTAGCCACCTGAAGCAAAGAACTGACTCACTGGAAAAGACTCTGATGCTGGGAAAGATTGAAGGCAGGAGGAGAAGGGGACAACAGAGGATGAGATGGTTGGACAGCATCACCGACTTGGTGGACGTGAGTTTGGGCAAGCTCTGGGAATTGCTGATGGACAAGGAAGCCTGGCATGCTACAATCCGTGGGGTCACAAAGAGTCGAACATGACTAAGCGACTGAACTGATTAATAGGCTCATTTTCAGATGAGGAAAACTGACAAAGATTAAGAAATTTGCTCTGGGTTACACAAACAAGGATGTGGTAGAGGCTGCACTTTCTTTCTTTTAAAAAAATATTTATTTACTTATTTGACTCCACCAGGTCTTAGGTGTGGCACGTGGAATCTTCATCCTCACTGTGGCAATGTTAACTCTTAGCTGTGAGGCATGTGGGATCTAGTTTCCTGACCAAGGATCGAACCTGAGCCCCTTGAATTGGGAGCGTGGAGTCTTAACCACTTGACTACCAGCGAAGTCCTGAGGCTACACTCTTAACCACATGACCTTACTATATCACACTACAGATACAGCTAGATACAGCCAAATCCCTACCCTCTTCTTCTCCAAAGGTAACTGCCAAGTGGATGTGCATTATTTCCATATCAATCCCTTATAGGTCTTCATATATTTACTACACACTCAAGTATCAGTAAAAATATATGACACTGCAGTAGTGCATGGGTAGACATTCAGTAAACATTAGCTATTGTTATTATGCTATTTTTAATGACTATAGTTGTAATACAGTCAAATTTATTATGTCCTTTATAGGTGGAGATTTGTCTATTTTACTTAAATCCTTTCTTAACCTCACTTATAAAGATAAATAACTGTATTTTTTTTTTTTGAGGCTTCAAAGGTTGATTTTCACATATATTTTACTAAGATTTCCCACTCTAAAAATTCCAATCCCAACACTAACTGGCTATGTCATCTAATTACTTATATTACTCTGGCCTGTTTCATCATTTTTATGATGATGCTTTTCTAAGGATCTTAAGAGTTGTTGTGAGAATTTAGAAATAACGCATGTAAATAACCATGCCTGGTGCCTGGCTCAGAGACAGCACTCAATATAAGCTATTATGACTAGAAAAACACTTATGCCTCAGCGATAAAGTCATTATTTAAGATGTAATGCTTACATCTACACTAATTAAAGGTACATCTTTTTATAATAGTAAAAGTGTACCTTTTCTAAGTTAAAGATATTAATTATGCACTGGTAAATCAACTCTGGTTATATATTTTATAACATAAAACAAGATCACATTTCCAGTATTCACAGTGCATCTCTCTCACTGTAACACAAATGTTAACCTCGTCCTTTGAGGCTAGTAATTAGGTTCAATTATAATTTTATTCATTCAGTTCAGTTCAGTCGCTCAGTCGTGTCCGACTCTCCGCGACCCCATGAATCACAGCACGCCAGGCCTCCCTGTCCATCACCAACTCCCGGAGTACACTCAAACTCATGTCCACAGAGTCGGTGATGCCATCCAGCCATCTCATTCTCCGTCGTCCCCTTCTCCTCCCACCCCCAACCTTTCCCAGCATCAGAGTCTTTTCCAGTGAGTCAACTCGTCGCATGAGGTGGCCAAAGTATTGCAGTTTCAGCTTTAGCATCAGTCCCTCCAATGAACACCCAGGATTGATCTCCTTTAGAATGGACTGGTTGGATCTCCTTGCAGTATAAGGGACTCTCAAGAGTCTTCTCCAACACCACAGTTCAAAAGCATCGATTCTTCGGCGATCAGCTTTCTTCACAATTCATTACGGGCATTTTTATTTGGCAACCACACAAAAAATAACAATGGTGAGAGAATAGTACAGTGTAGTATAGTAATTGATAAATAACCATATAATACAAATTCTTATATTTTAGCAATAACAATTAGTAATAGAATAGTATAGCATAGTATAGTAATAGAAATCAGATCAACGACTGCCTTAGGGCAGAGGCAGGAGTAGAGGCTGACTCCAAAGAGAACACACATGAACATTCTAGGCTGACAGAAATGACTTGAAGTGGTGGCTACCCAGGTATATGTTTGTCAAAACTCATCAGAGTGTATACCGAAATATACCTTTCAGTTCAGTTCAGTTCAGTTCAGTCGCTCAGTCGTGTCCGACTCTCCGCGACCCCATGAATCACAGCACGCCAGGCCTCCCTGTCCATCACCAACTCCCGGAGTACACTCAAACTCATGTCCACAGAGTCGGTGATGCCATCCAGCCATCTCATTCTCCGTCGTCCCCTTCTCCTCCCGCCCCCAACCTTTCCCAGCATCAGAGTCTTTTCCAGTGAGTCAACTCGTCTCATGAGGTGGCCAAAGTATTGGAGTTTCAGCTTTAGCATCAGTCCCTCCAATGAACATCCAGGATTGATCTCCTTTAGAATGGACTGGTTGGATCTCCTTGCAGTATAAGGGACTCTCAAGAGTCTTCTCCAACACCACAGTTCAAAAGCATCGATTGTACGTAAATTATACTTCGACAAAACTGACTTTAAAGTATCTGCTTTAATAAGGCCATTTATTAAATGGCTTTTAATATTTGTATCTATTTATTGACCATGCTGTGCAGCTTGTGGGATCTTAGCTCCCCAACCTCCTGTGTTGGAAGCCTGAAGTCTTAACCACTGGACTGCCAGGGAAGTTCCAAAGTCATCATATTCATATGGCTTTTGAGATACTATTCACATACCATAAAATTAATCCATTTAAAGTATACAATTCAATTTTTTAAAGCATATTTGCAATTGTGCAACCATCACCACAATGAATTTCCGAACTTCTTCATCACACCCTCTAAAAAAAAAACCCATACCCATTAGCAGTCAGGCCCTACTTCCCTCTCCAACCCTCCCAGTCCCCGGAAACTACTAATCTACTTCCCTTTCTGTGACTTTGCCTATTCTAGACATTTGCTAAAAATAGAATTATACAATATGCAATCTTCTGTGATAGGTTCTTATACTTAGCACACTGTTTTCAAGGTTCATTCATGTTATATGTGTATGAGGACTTCACTCCTTTCCCTGTGAAACAATATCCCATTGTGTGGATATAGCACATTTTACTCACTCTTTCATCAGCTGATGGACATTTCCGTTGTTTCCATTTTTTTGCTATTATGAATAATGCTTTGAATATTTTTTTAAAATGAACATTCTCGTATGATGCACATTTTTACATGGTGCATGTTTTCAATTCTTTTGAATATATACCTAGGAGTGGAACCACTGGTTCATATGCTAATTCTATACTTAACCTTTTGAGGAACTGCCAGACTAGTTTCCCATCATCAGTGTATGAAGGTTCCAATTTCTCCATAATCTTGTCAATACTTCTTGTCTTTTTGCTTATACGTGTCCTAGTGGGTATGACGAGGAAAGGTACACCCAACTTAATGCAGAGTTCCAGAGAATAGCAAGGAGAGACAAAAAGGCATTTTTCCATGAACAATGCAAAGAAATACAGGAAAACAACAGAAGGGCAAAGAACAGAGATTTCTTCAAGAAAACTGGAAAAATCAAAGGAATATTTCATCCAAAGATGGGCACAATAAAGGACAGAAACAGTAAAGACCTAATAGAAGCAGAAGAGATCAAGAAGAAATGGAAAGAATACACAGAACTGTACAAAAAAGATCATAATGACCCAGATAACCACGATGGTGTGGTCACTCACCCAGAGCCAGACATCCTGGAGGATGAAGTCAAATGGGCCTGAGGGAGCACTGCTGCCAATAAAGCTAGTGGAGGTGATGGGATTCCAGCAGAGCTATGTGAAATCCTAAAAGAAGGGAGTGGCAGCTGCGAGGCACTGGAGCGACTTTAAGATGTCATAGCACCTCCAGTACTGGAGCTCCAAGTTCTGCCACATCTTTGGCCAACCAGCCAGCCAGAACTGCTACGACTCTGTGCCCATCACCCACAGCGTCCCAGACAATCATTTTTATGCTGTGAACCCCAACTTTATTGCAGTCGTGACTGAATGTACTGGTGGGGGTGCCTTCCTCGTCATTCCCTTGCACCGGATGGGAAAGTTGGATCCCCACTACCCGAAGGTCTGCGGGCACAGAGGGAATGTCACAGATGTCAGATGGAACCCTTTCAATGATTTTGAGATCACCTCCTGTTCTGAAGATGCCACAATTAAAATCTGGGGCATCCCCAAGCAGCTGCTGACCAAGAACCTCACAGCTTTCAGGAAGGAGCTGGTGGGCCACACCGGCAGAGAGGGCCTGATGGAGTGGCACCCCACGGCTGCCAACATCCTCTTCGGCTCCGGCTATGACTACGAGGTGATGGTCTGGAAACTGGATTCAAAGAAATCTGTAATCATGAGCCCCATGAAGACAATTAACTGTCACCAAGACGTGATCCTCTCCATGTCCTTCAACACTAATGGCAGCCTGCTGGCCACTGCCTATAAAGACCACAAGATTCGGGTTCTGGACCGCCAAGCAGGGGCCATCCTCCAGGAAGCCAACTATAAAGGGCACCGGGCCAACAAAGTGCTGTTTCTGGGCAAGCTGAAGTAGCTGCTGTCCACAGGCACATCCTGATGGAACAACTGGCAGATGGCCCTGTGGGACCAGGACGACCTCTCTGTGCCTGTCACAGAGGTGGACCTCGATGGCTACCCGGGCGGGCTGTTTCCCTTCAATGATGCGGACACCAACATACTCTACATGGGTGGGGAAAGGAGACAGGAACATCTGCTACTATGAGATCAGTGCCAACAAACCTCGCCTGAACTACCCGATGGAATACTGCTCCTATAACCCACAGAAGGGGTCAGCATTGTGCCAAAGAGAGGTCTCAACGTGTCCTCCTGTAAGATCTTCCGTTTCTACAAGCTGATCACAACCAAAAGCCTTATCAAGCCCGGATCCATGATTGTACCCTGGTGGTCAGAATCCTACCAAGAGGACAACTACCCATCCACGGCCAGTGCCCAGCCCTCTCTGACAACCCAATAGAGCCTGTCCTGATGTCCCTTAGGCCTGGTGCCGAGCTGCTGAGCCCGCAGCCTCTGCCCTCAGAGAGATCCCTCTCTGTCCCCACGGCCCCCACCTCGCCTCTTCAACGAGACAGAAAGGCTGGTTGCAGAGGATGGTCGGAGGCCCGTCTCCCTGCTAGAGGAGAAGGCGCCAAGGTGGGCGGCAGAACACAGACTGGAGAAGAAAATCTGCCTCACAGACAGCTTTGACATCTTCGAATGCCCCCCACCAAAGACAGAGAACGAGCTGCTGCAGGTATTCTACCGGCTTTAAGACGAGATCCAAAGGCTCTGGAAGCTGGTAACACAGGACAAAGTCCAGGCCAAACAGTTGGAACTGGAGATCAGAAACTTGTGGATGAGCTCAGAGGCTCTGAGCAGTCCTCTGACATCCTCACCCTCAGGGATACCAGTCGGCTCCATGGGGAGGTCCAGAACCAAACCACAGGTCCTCTGAGAACACCCGCTATTTCTGTATTTTTTACTAGAAATGAAACTCTTGGTCACTGAAAGATTCCAGTGGGACCTGCTGCCAATTTTCCATTTGCCTTCTTGAAACAATGGTGACGAAAACTCTTTTTAGATGGTACCTTGCCTTTGGTTTACCTGTTTTGAACAGTCCACGATAACTCCTGAAGGGGAAAACAATACTATAGAAAGTTGGAGCTGGAAGGACCTAGGAGGTGAAGCCGCCTCTGGTTTTCAAGCTGTGGTTCATAGCAAGGTGGGGATGGGAAGGTTAAGCCAGGAGGGCTGTTTTGTAATATTGGCTTCTATGGAATACATAATTCTGCTACTAAAAATAAGAAGTTTGCAAAGCAAATAAATAAATAAAAAATCCTAAGATGATGCTATTAAAGTGCTGCACTCAATATGTCAGCAAATTTGGAAAACCCAGTAGTGGCCACAGGACTGGAAAAGGTCAGTTTTCAATCCAATTTCAAAGAAAGGCAATGCCAAAGAATGTTCAAATTACCCTACAATTGCACTCATTTCACATGCTAGCTAAATTATGCTCAAAATCCTTCAAGCTAGATTTCAGCAGTATGTGAACAGAGAATTTCCAGATATATACTCTGGATTTCGGAGAAGGCAATGGCAAGCCACTCCAATACTCTTGCCTAGAAAATCCCATGGACAGAGGAGCCTGGTGGGCTGCAGTCCGTGAGGTCGCTACTAATCGGACAAGACTGAGCGACTTCACTTTCACTTTTCACTTTCACACATTGGAGAAGGAAATGGCAACCCACTCCAGTGTTCTTGCCTGGAGAATCCCAGGGATGGCGGAGCCTGGTGGGCTGCTGTCTATGGGGTCGCACAGAGTCGGACGTGACTGAAGCGACTTAGCAGCAGCAGCAACTCTGGATTTAGAAAATGCAGAGGAACCAGAGGCCAAGTTGCCAACATCCGCTGGGTCATAGAAAAAGCAAGGGAATTCCAAAAAAACATCTACTTCTGCTTCACTTACTACACTCAAGCCTTTGACTGTGTGGATCACAACAAACTGGAAAATTCTTAAAGAGACGGGAATACCAGACCACCTTACCTGCCTCCTGAGAAATTTGTATGCAGGTCAGAAAGCAACAGTTAGAACTGGACATGAAACAACAAACTGGTTCCAAATAGGAAAAGGAGTACATCAAGGCTGTATATTGTCACCCTGCTTATTTAACTTACATGCAGAGTACATCATGAGAAACGCTGGGCTGGTAGAAGCACAAGCTGGAATCAAGATTGCTGGGATAAATATTAATAACCTTTAATATGAATATGCATTAATAAACACCCAAGGCAGTTTAAACAGAGAGAGTAGGGGCTTTGAGAAAGGTCCAAAATAGAAAGTTGTTTAGATTTTACCTAAGTGCAATAGAAAAACAACTGGAGGGTTTTCAAAATTGGCAGGATTTAATCTGAATTATACTTTTAAAGCTGCACTCTGGTCCCTCTGTGGAGACTGAACTGCAGGTTTAATTTCATGCTTCAGTCACTGGTTGTAATTGTGAATCTTTCTGGAATGCATTCATTTCACCTCTCTCAAGTTTCTCCTTCTCTAGCTATTGGAGAAGGAAATGGCAACCCACTCCAGTGTTCTTGCCTGGAGAATCCTAGGGACGGCGGAGCCTGGTAGGCTGCCGTCTATGGGGTCACACAGAGTCGGACACGACTGAAGTGACTTAGCAGCAGCTATTCTACAACCTACCACAAATTCTACCACTGTCAAAATGTCTTCCCTGAATTTTTACAAAATGGAATGTTTAATATAAATTATGAGCTGCAAACAAGCACATGGAGGAAGAACAGGACAAAAAACAAACTCTGAAGGGAACAAACTACATACTTCTTTTGAAGTCAAGAGGGACGTCTTCTGCAGTCTGTATTAGCTGTCTTCAGCAGCTAAATTCTGTCGTGGCTAGACAGTTCACTGACAATGACCTCAAGCTAAATGACATCTCATTTCCTCTTAAAACCAGGAATCAGCTTGGAACAGTGTTATTTACTCATAATTACATAAAGACATGCTCAACCTAAACACATAAGGTATGGATGGAATTTAGGTATAATTCCCTTGCAACACAACAGGATATGACACTCGATCCATGTGTGTGTATTTTGCATACACATAGTTCCACATTTAACATGGTTTATATTTAGTTGACATGTTCCTGGCCAAACCACGACATCCATTGGTAAATACTTAAGAATACCTTCTGTGCTCAACTAATACTGAGTTATACTCTAAGGCATGGACATAAACTTGGGCAAACTCCAGGAGATGGTGAGGGACAGGGAAGCCTGGTGTGCTGCAGTCCATGGAGTTGCGAAGAGTCAGCTAAGACTTGGCGACTGAACAACAACATACTTTAAGGCAATTTACATAAAGGTAAGTTGAAATGAAAGCCAGTAACAATTAATGCTTTTTTCTCTAGTAATTATTCCTTTTCATGACGATTTTATCTCCTGTGTAGTTATGTCACTTCATCCAATCTTTCAGTTTGTTTAGAATAAGAAATACATTCTTCACTATCTTTAGACTTGTTTTTAAAATCTATTTCAACTGGAGAATTACTTTACAATACTGTGATGGTTTTTGCCATACGTCAGCATGAATTGGCCACAGGTATACATGTGTCCCCTCCCGCCTCACTCCCCACCTCATCCCTACAGGTTGTTAGAGCTCTGGCTTTGGGTTCCCTGCATCATACATCAACCTCCCACTGGCTCTCTATTTCACGTATGGCAATGTATGTGTTTCAATGCTATTTTCCCAAATCATCCACCTTCTCCTTCTCCCACTGTGCCCAAAAGTCTGTTCATGTTTTTTTTTTAATTATATATATTTTTTTATTGTTTTACTTTGTTCTTTATGTTTTAAGACTTATTTTTAAGCAGAATGCTAGAAAAGCTACTCGGTCTCCCTTCTGTCACAAAAAACTAGAGAGAAAGAAGCATAAAACACATAACTTGGTTTATAAACAGTCAGGTGCCCTTCACTAAATTAAAACTGCCTTCTGACCCCCTTCCTTCTTCAGATTTAAAACTTTTTACCTTTACTCTGTGTTTAGATTCTTGGTCCAAAGAGCTAAATTCGTGGAAATCTTATCTTGGGCTGAGCACTTTATGTAGACTACTTTACTGAATCACAACACATTAGGAAACTAAGGTCAGAGCTAGGATCAGAGTGAGGCGAGGTATGCTATGCTTGCTACATCCTACCCGTGACTCTTACTGGGACACAGAGCACTTTAGTAACTCGCTCACCATACAAAACTGTCTGTCCCCTAGCTGGACAAAGAAAGATCAGTCCAAATTCAACATCCTGGAACATGAATATTCTAATCTACAACTGAGAGCACTGGGGCTTGGAATCAGAATGTGATACCGCGCAGGGCCCAGCGGAGCTCGTGGGCACAAAGACTTATCTGTGTCCCCTCACTTCTTGTATTATAGGAAACAGCTTTCAGTCAGCCTCCATGACCTTCCCTGAGTTCCAAAGAGCAGATTCAAGCAGTTGTTAATCAGGGAAGGGAGTGGATGTGAGACCGGGGAGAAACAGCTAAGAGCAGTCTTGGGGCAAGGTCCTGTTTCCCTATCAACAGATAACACAGCAATATCTTTGAGCTATTTTACAGGTACTGAAACCCCCTCCAGGTGGGAGAATTTATGATTAACGACTGTACGCTGCCCAGAAGCATGTAGACCCCGGACCAGTTGGACCTGAAGGTCCAAGATGTTGACTCCCACTTACCTCACCACCAACCCATCAGAAGAATGTCCACGGGCTGATCATGCCCTCTTTAAACAATTACTATAAAACTTCTCACTATCTTCCCAAAGTGGGGACACATGGTTTTGAGGGCATTGGCCCACTGTGGCTCCCTTTCCCTGGCAAAGCAATAAAGCTATCTTTTTCTACTTCACCCAAAACTCTGTCTCTGAGATTTGACTTGGCACCGGTGTACAGAGAAGCTGAGCTAACAGAATCAAAGGCTGAATTCAAGAAAGAGCTGTGTGTGTTTGAGCCAGTTTACCTACAGACTCAATGTTAAAATGTTTCAGAGAAATGAGAGGATCAGATATATTTTCACAGATGCAGTAGTGCCTAGATAACTGCAAAGCTCTCTTACTAAGTAAGCTACCATTATGATGAAGTCTGGAGACTGCCAAGAGAGTCTTATGAAAAGGGGAAGCAGAAATCATCAGATGTCCTGCTGCCGGGGTTGTCTGACCACAGGGATCCTGATAAGGAGATGACCTGGATACTTTGGAGGACGAATAAAGACAGCCCCCGAATAAAAGAATATGTCTTTATTTTATTTTAAAGAATATGTAAGCCAACCACTGACCAAGACTCTCCTTAACCAGGCCAGACTTCCTGCTTCATTCACACACCCGCCTTTGTTTAGCCCCTTGAAGTCAGGCCATATACTATTCTGTTACCTAAGGATCCCAACATCATTCCCACCTCAGTACCTTTGCACTTGCTGTTTACATTTCCTGGAGCACTTTTCCCCCAGATTCATGGGTGGCTCTTAATAATTACGGTTTCAGTTCAAAGGTCACTTTCGAACAGGATTTCTGTCTACAGTAGCATGACTTCTCCCTCTAATCATTCCTTATTGCGTTAGCCTATTTCTTCACTGCTCTCTTAAAAGTACCTTATTTATGTACTTACTTGTTTAAGGCCTGTCTCCCCTACTCCAACGCCACGCTCTGTGAAAGCGGGGACCCCTTCTGTCTGGTTCATGACTATCCTCAGTCGCCGGCATATAGCAAATACACAAGTATTTGCAGTGTTCCATAAACACCTGGAAGTCCGGAGATTTTCCGGCATTCAGACGGATTGATGGCCACTTGAACGTATTCTTTGTGGACGAATGGGGCCATCATGAAAAGGCTGGGGAACCTTCGGAAAGGCAGGCAAAAGTCCAAGCTCCCAGGAAGGGAGCAGGGGCGGGAGGCGTGGGGGACTCACCTGCCGAATGGCCGCCAGCGTGTTCTCGGGAGCGTCGTGGCTGCCTCCGCGGTGGGCAATAGCGGAAACGCGGTCCCGCGGCTTGAGCACCTGCATAGCCCTGCGGGAGGGCACCGGCTCAAAGCTGAAGAGGCGCAACAGGAGGTAGAGGCTGCCAGTGAAGAGGCAGGCATTGAAGGGACTGCGCGTCAGCAGCAGCAGCACCACCAGCAGGAAGGAGAAGGGGCCCATGAGGCCCCCCTGTTCCTCCCACAGCCACATGCCGGCGCCCGCACCGGCACGGATGGGAGGCCCGGACCCGCCGGGCTCCCAGGACAGGAGACCGAGAAGCTAGGACGACAGCCCAAAACGCCGGCTGCGGCCAGCACCCTTTGAGTGGACCAGCGCCGCACAATGGCGGCGGCCTACTTCCGGAGAAGGAGACCGAGGCCCAGCCAATCAGGGCCGAGGATCTCCAGCCCGCGGGGCGGAGCCGCTGCCAAGGCAACGGAGGCGGGCTCAGGCTCCCAGCCGGCATTCCAAAGTGGCTGTGGGTTAATCTGCAGTCCTGACTTTTATCAAGGCTTTCAAACACTAGAAAGAAGGGGAGGGATATAAGAGCAGTCTTAAGGTCGTAAGACTAGAAAAGATCTTAATGACTCCATTTTGCCATCAAGAGACCTGCCCAGGGTTCCTTTGAAGGGGCTCGACGCTTCGGCTATTTATTAGTTTAAGGTATGCAAACACCGGGGCTTCCATTGTCACTCAGCTGGTAAAGAATCCGCCTGCAATGCGGGAGACCAGGATTCCATCCCTGAGTTGGGAAGATCCCCTGGAGAAGGCAAAGGCTACCCACTCTGGCCTTGGAGAATTCCATGGACTGCATAGTCCATGGGGTCGCAAAGAGCCAGACACGACCGAGTGGCTTTCACTTCACTTTATGCAAACACCAGTCCAGATGCTCAGGGCAACAGCAAGTGAACAGGACCGACAGGGTCCTTGCTCTCATGGTGCTTACTTTCTCGTGGGGGAAAATAATAGTGTTAGAGTGTACAGCTAACATTTATAGAGCACATAACCATGTTACAGGTTCCATTCCTGAAAGTGTTTTATGTATTATTTATTCTCACAACAGCTTCAGTTGCGTATTTTCTCTGGAGACTGAACTCAGTCGACTTTAGAAGTATGTTTCAGATTCAAAGGGAATAAAAGAACATAGCAAAGCAAACTACTGTAAAGTTGCACTCATTTCTTATGCTCAAAATCCTACAAGCTAGGCTTCAGCAGTATGTGAACTGAGAACTTCCAGATATACAAACTGGGCTTAGAAAAGGCAGAGGAACCAGAGAGCAAATGTCAACATCTGTTGGATCATAGAGAAAGCAAGGCAATTCCAGAAAACCATGTACTTCTGCTTCATAGACTATGCTAAAGCCTTTGACTGTATGGATCTCAACAAGCTGTGGAAAATTCTTAAAGAGGTGGGAATACCAGAAAATCTTACCTGTCCCTTGAGAAACCTGTATGCAGGACAAAAAGCAACAGTTAAAACTGGAAATAGGACTCAGACTGGTTCCAAATTGGGAAAGGAGTACATCAAGGCTTTATATTGTCACCCTTATTTAACTTATATGTAAAGTATATCATGCAAAATGCCAGGCTGGATGAATCACAAGCTGGAATCAAGATTACCAGGAGAAACATCAAATACCTTAGATATGCAGATGATACCACTCTAATGGCAGAAAGTGAAGAAGAACTAAAGAGCCTCTTAAGAGACTAAAAGTGGAGAGTGAAAAAGTTGGCTTAAAACTCAACATTCAAAAAACTAAGATCACGGCATCTGGTCCCATTACTTGAAGTCAAATGGAGAAAGAGTAGAAACGGCGGCAGATTTTTGTTCTCATGGGCTCCAAGATCACTGCAGATTGTGACTGCAGCCATGAAATTAAAAGACTCTTGCTCCTTGGAAGGAAAACTATGACAAACCTCGATAGTATATTAAAAAGCAGAGGCATCACTTTGCCAACCAAGGTCTGAATAGTCAAAGCTATGGTTTTTCCATAGTCGTGTACAGAAGTGAGAGTTCCTTCTCACAAAGAAGGTTGAGCACTGAAGACTTGATGCTTTCAAACTGTGGTGCTGGCAAAGACTCTTGAATGTCTTTGACAGCAAGGAGATCAAACCAGTCAATCCCAAAAGAAATCAACCCTGAATATTCATTGGAAGGACTGATGCTGAAGCTGAAACTCCAATTTTTGGCCACCTGATGTGAAGAGCCGACTCATTGGAAAAGTCTCTGATGCTGGGAAAAACTAGGCCAAAGGAGAAGGGGGCAGCAGAAGATGAGATGGTTAGATATGCCTCACCAATTCAATGAACATGAGTTTGAGCAAACTCTGGGAGATGGTGAAGGACAGAGGATCCTGGTGTGCTGCAGTTCATGGGGCTGCAAAGAGTTGGGCATGATTCAAGGACTGAACAACAACAAAAATCAGATTGTAAAGCTGGAAGGGATTTCAATAATGCCCTCATTTGATAGACGAGGAAACTGTGGCCAGGAGAAGTGAAATGAAATGAGCTGATAATGGCAGAGTCAGGACTAACATCATGCTGCCCAGTTTTATGCCATGAAATTTCTACTGCTACTCCTCCTAACCTTACTTCTCCTCCTACTAAGGTCTAATGATGGGGCTTCTGTACAAGGAACTGCAAGAATTATCTCAAGTATTCCTTACAACTACTTTTGTGATAAACCTCTCATTTTATACATGAGAAAATTGGCATGGGAAAGAGGGTAAGAGAGGCAGACGGTAAGGTCAATTTAGGAAAGGGGCTAGCTGCTAAATCGTAGTTTGAAAATGCCAACAAAAATTGGCAGTTGCCATTTGCCTCTATAAGGATTGAATTATTAGCGACTACAGCCACTGACCTTCAAAACATCCTGAAGGGTGTGTTGCTCAGGGTGGAGCTCAGGAATGAGGCACTCTGTGCTCCAGGAAAAACCCGGTATTTTCAGATTTTATGAGCCCAATTCTTACAGCTCCTCCTATCTAGAAAAGCACTAAAATCATTAATGGTGACATCAGCTCCTCGTGGCCAGCTGGAAGCCTCTGGCAAAACGTGTTCTTGACTTCACATATCCCTTTTCGCTGCTGCTGCTGCTGTCACTTCAGTCGTGTTCGACTCTGTGCCACCCCGTAGATGGCAGCCCACCAGGCTCCCCCGTCCCTGGGATTCCCTAGGCAAGAACACTGGAATGGGTTGCCATTTCCTTCTCCAGTGCAGCAAAGTGAAAGTGAAGTCGCTTAGTTGTGCCCGACTGGTAGTGACCCCATGGACTGCAGCCTACCAGGCTCCTCCGTCCATGGGATTTTCCAGGCAAGAGTACTGGAGTGGGTTGCCATTGCCTTCTCCGCCCTTTTCGCTAAAATCGTATGTAATACTGACCTCTCTCCCTGCCTCTCTGGGGGCAGTTTCTCAGAACTATCTGAATTGCTGTCTCCTGTGTAATAGGCCTCATTTTTGTCCCCAATAAAACTTAACCTACAACTCTAACGGTATTTTTTTTTTTTTAAGTTGACAGAAAACTGGCAATATGTTTGGACGGAGAACTTTGGCAAAACATTCTGAGCTTTTCCTGCCATTCTGAACCTGCTTCCTTCCTTTCTTGGAGGTATTTTCCCTTTGATTTGCAAGAGTAGGGAAGTGTTGAAGCTTAAAGTTGTGACATCTAGGATTCAATCATTTTTTTATTTAGAGAGAAAAAAAAATTTGGTGCCTACTGTATGTATTCCAACGATTGTACAGAAAGAAGTTATCTCTTTACAGATAAGTGAATAATAGCAGCTTCAAGGAACATTTCTCGAGGCTTCAGTTCCTAACAAAATAAAATTTGAGAGCTGTCAGGGAAGACTACGCTTCCCGGCGTGCACCGCGCTCCCATAAGAACAACGCCTTCCATCGTTGGGCCAGGACGCGAACCCAGGTGCGCACGGCAACTCGGGGATTGTAGTTTTCTGGAGGCCCAACCGGCCCAAGGGACCCGGAAGCAGCCGCCGGAAGTTCCGGCCCTAAGAGGTGGAGTCCGGAGGTGGGGGGGGCGGTGGCGGCGGCGGCGGCGGTTGCCAGGAGCCCGCGTTGCCGCCAGAGTGCCGTAATATGGCGGGGAGGAGGAGGAGAAGGCGGCGGCGAGCGGAGCGGTGTTCAGTCAGTACCAATTGAGCAGTTTGCTTCCTACCAAGGCCAGGAGCTAGGGGAGGAAAGCTGCCGGGGCCGTGGGAGAACAGGTGTGTGCCTGAGCGTGGGCTTGACTCAGCGGGTCTCGGCCGCGAGCGGCGGAATTGGCGCTCTGAGGAGCTGAAAGCACCCCGGGCGCAGGGGCTTCCGGCCCTCGAGCCCCTGGAAAGACTCGGGCTGTGTGGAGGCGGGTGCCCCGGGGGCCGGCGGCATCGGTCGCGGCGGTGATGTTCAGATGCTGGCACCGCCTGGTGGGTCCTCGGGATGGAGCTTTATCGGAGGAGCTGGGGAAGGTGGGCTTGGGGCGCTGGGGAGACGGCAGAGGGTCCCCAGTAAATAAACTCTGACCAGAGCTGGGGAACCACCTCTTGTTGATAGAACTGGTTGGGCCATTTTTTTTTTTTTTTTTCTGGCAAGGGGAGCGTCCCAGGGTGTGCACTGGCAATTTCTGAATGCCAGTTATCACCAGCTTAAGGCCCTTGGCGCGTTCTTCACTTGGCGTTTGTGACTCTCCGGGGGCATGAGGAGAAGGATAAAAAAGCAAATTATCTTTATTGGCCCTCATGTTATTAGGTGATTTCCACCCTTTGCTTCTACCTGGTTATAACCCCAGTTCCCTACCCCCAATTGAAGCAAATGGCAGGCGCCTAGAGTTTGACTTAATGGGGAGGAGTATGAACGCAGCAAAATTAGGAAGCTGAGGTCCCCCTTTCCACGTTTTTTTTTTTTTAATTTATTTAGTTTTTAATTGAAGGATAATTGCTTTACAGAATTTTGTTGTTTTCTGTCAAACCTCAACATGAATCAGCCATGGGTATACATATGTCCTCTCCCTCTTCAACCTCCACGTTTTTAAGTTAAATTTGAATTTTACCAGAGACCAAGCACTGTCTCTGCCCTCTAGGAATTCATAAACTAGTGGAAAAAAAGTAGTCCTCATCATTCTCTTCCTAATGAAAGTTGCTCCCGTTCCTTGCTTTCTGCATGTCCTACTAATGAATCCACCCAGAATCTCTTCAAAGCCGATACTATGACTTTACCTATTTTACAGGAAACTGAGGCATAGAGATGGTAAGTGAATTGCCAAGAACATACAGCTCCTGTGTGCCCGAAAAAGAAAGCTTCCCCTTTTTTTTTTTGCCACTTTGAAAAGACTGATGGGTAAACAAGTAGCTAGGATATGTAAACAGGACATGTTCTTTGAACATTCCCTTCAGTGACATTTCTGATGGAGCGCTGAGGAGTAGCAGGTAGCAGAGTTGTGAGTCTATGGGGTTTGCAAAGAGGAGAAGGATCCTCGTTTAAATGGAGAAGACAGGCCATGTCTGAACTGGATGCAGCCAACAAATTATTAATTCAAGCGGACCACTAATGCCTAATGGTGAAGTATGGGGCAGTAGATTTGTGGTTGCAGTGGCCTTGTAGTCAATCCTCCCTTAAAATAAAACCCTGTTGACAGAGGTAATTGGGGCATGAGAAACAGAGTTCCCTGTTGCTTAATTATATAGGATACCGGCTCTCGGTTTTTAAATGGTTGCCTTTGTAGTTTAGAGGTACCATTTTCTCTGGGAATAGGGTCATCTATGAAACTCCCATTCTCTAAATTCCATTCTTCCTTGCTAGCTTCTTTGCAGCGTAGTCCACTGTCTTCTTTTTTCTGATTTACTTTATTGTTTGAGCTAACTATTCTAATTTGTTTATTCAATATTTTTATGAAATGTCTCCTGTGTACAGACATTGTCCTATGTAATGGGGATTCAGTGGTGAGCAAGACTGAGAAGGTACCTGTGCTTATGGAGATTACATTTTGGTGGAGGAAGACAGACAAAATCCAAGGAAATACCAAGATAATTTCAGATAGTGGTAAGTGCTATGAAAGTTGGGAAACAGCAGGATAGTGTGATAGTGAATGACGCAGGGTTCATGCTATAGAGTCACTTGGTTATTTCATAATCATGATATTAGACTTGTATTTGGATGTTTAATACATTATCATAGGCCATAAGTTACGTGGTAATAATAATATATTGCTGTATGTCTGCAGTGTGTATGGCAAACATATACTGTTCAAGGGATGTGAATTTAACTTTCTGAAGCAATGAGACATATTTATATGATGTTGGAAGAAATATGAAGCTATTACCATAAAGATATTTTATTTCCTTAAATTTCCCAGACCTTCCATGCTTTGCTTGTGTATCCATTGGAAGTATATTACATTAATTGTATGAGTAATCTATTTTTGTTTCTTGTAATGCTGGATGCGTGGGTTGTGTTAAAAATTCTTTTGAAGTATTTTTGTAGAGAGAGGATCATTTGACTTTCTCTTATAGCTTAGCTTCTGCCTATTCTAAATTTTAATATATAATGTGGGTTGAAGCCTAGGCTAAATGAGGCCTGCTTTGGTTATCATGCAGTAAGCTGTTTTGTATTTTATTTTCTTGTTTTGTGAATATAAGTTTGCAAGATAACCTCATTTATACGCTAGAGAACCATTTCTTTTGAAATTAAGCTCTCAATTTGCATAAATGAATATAGAAATAATTAGAATTGATGGGATGGTAGGAAGAAGTTTTGCTATTAATAAGACTACCAGTTTATCAAAAGTAGCAATAGATCTTATTTTCTCATACTGTAATCATAATTTCATATAGGATTTTCCTTCATCTCCATTTGTGCTATTGTTTGTCCCGGATACATTAGAGCACTACATTTTTAAGTACCTTGAGGCTTAGGGCAGTATCATATTTTATCTTATTTCATCTTTGCATATCCCACATCATGAATTGAATTTCACTTCCCTCTCTCTTTTTTTTGTTAATTAATTGTTTTAAAATGAACACTTAAAGGAAGATTATCGTATTAGTTTTTGTTTTCACAATTCATATCCTTCTTGGTTATGAGTCCAGTGATAGCTCTCTTTTCCTTTCCTTTGCATTATTTAAAGGAAACAATGCTAGACATAATACTGTGAAAACAGGCAATCAAATATTTAACACATGCTGGATGAATGAATTGGTAGCTAATCCTTCCTGGTTACCTTAAATTTTCATAGCCACCATCACAGTTTTCCTGAAATTGTGAAATTACTGGAATGATTGCTGTAAGTAGTTTGGTGATAGTTCCATTTTTCAGCTATAAAGTAAAATTAATATGGGGGCCAGTAGATTCTGTTTTTCACTTCTGATTTGGCCAGTTATTATGGAGTCAAATTACATTCTTTAAGATAGGCAAGTGATAGACTGGACTTTGTGGTAGAAGAATTTTTGAAAGTAAATATCTTTCTTATTTATTTAGCCCCCACCCCCCTTTTTTGTTTTGCTAAGGATTCCTACCTTTGTATTATATAGTTTTTCCTGTGATGTATAGATAAGTCCTGCTGAAGAAAAGATAGTATTGTTTTACAATCTGAAGTTAGTTAGGTTGTATAGAACTTCGTTTCTTTTCAGAAAGTTTCACTGCTGAATTCTTTATGCCTTTCTAAATTAATCACATTTAAAGATTGACTATATACAAATCTTCAGAAATATTTAGTATATGAAGCCAGGCTTAATTGGGCAGGGTCTTGAGGTCTTTTTTGTGCCCAAGAATTAGCTCCTGATCAGGAAAACAATTCTTGGAAGCCCACTTCTAGAAATTGTGAATTCTAGGAATATTTCAGTGCCCTATAGATTTGCCAAATAAACTAAGATCAGCACATTAAAAATGGCTTTTTTCCCTGTTTTAGTGTGATTGTGGGAAGATGGAGGAGTATGAGAAGTTTTGTGAGAAAAGTCTCTCCAGAATCCAAGAAGCATCATTATCCACAGAGAGCTTTCTACCTGTCCAGTCTGAAAGCATCTCACTTATTCGATTCCATGGAGTGGCTGTGCTTTCTCCACTGGTAAATGTTCTTTGATTTTAAATAATCTTTTTTTTTTTTCTAATAGTGAATCAGTAAGGTTGTTCACAGAAAAATAGAAGAAAGGCTTATAAATATCTAAAAGATGCCTAACCCTTTTCAAAAGGAGAGACATGTTCACAGAAAAATAAATGAAAGGCTTAGAAATACCTAAAAGATGCTTAACCCTTTTCAAAAGGAGAGACGTAGCTTTTTCTTTTTGAGTTCTGATATATGGCATCCATTTAGAACTCACACCAATACAGAACATTTTCATCACCACAGAAAGATCTCACATCCTTCATCTCAGTTATCAACCCCAACCACGGTTCAGATTGCTTTCACTATAGATAGTTTTACCTGTTGCACACATCTTTAATCATTCTGGTTCAGAACTTCCTGATTTTATGGTATTTTTACATTTATGAAAAGTAATTACATATTTATGATTTTTTCAGCTTAATATTGAGAAAAGAAAGGAAATGCAACAAGAAAAGCAGAAAGCACTTGATGTTGAAGCAAGAAGGCTGGTTAATAGAAAGAAAGCTTTACTGACTCGTGTCCAGGAGATTCTTGAAAATGTTCAGGTGTGTAATATAAGCTCTTTTAAATTATGATTAATAAATCATGAGGTGAGCATTGATGATAATTTTCCAGAAATATATTTGCTTTAGTAGTTAATTACCAATATGCAGTTGTGTTTGAGAAGCTTCGTAATTTGTGATATTCCATTTCAGTTACTCCATAGAAAATTCACTTGCTTGTTAGTGATGCTCAGTACTTGAATCAGAGGGTATTTAGACAGTGGACCCATACACTGAGTATAGTTGCTTATTGTCTGTGTCTTATGACTCTAAAAACATTGAATTCTCAGTGACAAAATGATAGAATTGGCCATTGTAGTTTACCTCTGAACTAATCAGTCTATTGACTCAGAGACCTTATTCTCATTCTCTGCTAAAGTAAATAACTGCCACCCACCCCAAAGTAAAACTAGAGAATTATCAAATAAGAATTCCAATGGTAAGAACAACGCAAACTCAACATGTTTCTGCGGAAAGGGATTAGATGGTGTGCTGAACAATAAAGTTCCAATTTTAAATTCAGAAACATTTTCTAGTACACCTACTGTTGCTAAGCCTTCGAAAATGTTGCCTTCTGGCCATAAGTGTCATGCAACACAGCCTTCTACTAAGGTAATGAAGCCGATGGATATGGGTGTGTATTTTGGACTGCCACCCAAAAGAAAAGAGAAATTGCTTTAGGAAAGTTCATTAGAAGGGATGAACGTCAATACAGCTGTGAGTCCTAATGAAAAGAGGTCCCAACAGCGCAAGAGGAAAGCAGAAAAATCTTTAAGTGATTTAGAATTAGAGGCAAAGAATTTAAGTGAAAGTCAGCCCTCTGTGGAGCTTTCTGATAAGGGGTCACAGTGTCAAAGAAAGAGACTTAAAAAGTCAGATTCATTGCAGGAAGGAGGACGTCAGAAGAACCCAGGTCACCTTAAGAAGACAGTACCTGGAACAGTCAATTTAAGTAAAATTTAAGTAAAGGCAAAGCCTTCATAAAATCACCTCATGGCGGTGCAGAGAGAGAACACGAAAATCTCAGAGTCATCTAATGCAGGAGAGTTAAGGAAAAAGACATGTCCATTCTATAAGAAAATACCTGGAACTGGCTTTACGGTCGATGCCTTTCAGGATGGATGGGTTGAAGGTTGCACTGCCTATTTTCTCACCCACTTCCGTTCTGATCATTATGCTGGATTGTCTGAAAACTTCACGTTTCCCATTTATTGTAGTGAGATAACTGGCAATTTGTTGAAGAGCAAACTTCACGTACAAGAACAATATATTCATCCATTGCCAATAGACACTGAATGTATAGTGAATGGTATTAAGGTTATTTTGCTAGATGCCAATCACTGTCCAGGTGCTGTCATGATCCTTTTTTATCTTCCTAACGGTCATGTCATACTATACATGGGAGACTTCAGAGCAGACCCCAGCATGGAACGTTCTCTACTTGCATGCCAGAAAGTCCACACACTTTACTTAGATACAACATATTGCAGCCCAGAATACTCTTTTCTGTCTCAGCAAGAGGTTATCCAGTTTGCCATCAACACTGCCTTTGAGGCTGTAACTCTAAACCCATGGGCTCTTGTTGTCTGTGGCACTTACTCTATTGGAAAAGAGAAAATCTTCCTAGCCATTGCTGATGTTCTAGGTTCAAAAGTAGGCATGTCCAACGAAAAATATAACACATTACAGTGCTTCAGTATACCAGAAGTTAATTCCCTCATCACTACAGACATGTGCAATTCACTGGTTCACCTTCTCCCAGTGATGCAAATTAATTTTAAAGGTTTACAGAATCACTTGAAGAAGTGTGGTGGGAAATATAATCAGATTTTGGCTTTTCGACCTACAGGTTGGACGCATTCTAACAAGTTAACTAGTCTAGCAGATATTATTCCCCAAATCAAAGGAAACATTTCAATATATGGGATTCCTTACAGTGAACACAGCATCTCCTTACCTAGAGATGAAACGTTTTGTTGAGTGGCTGAAGCCCCAGAAAATCATACCTACCGTGAATGTGGGCACCTTGAAATCTAGACGCACAATGGAGAAATATTTTCAAGAGTGGAAACTGGAAGCTGGATATTGACATTACCTCAAAGGGCTCAGAAACAGTTAAATAACTTAGACCACACTTGTTAGTAGTTAAATCTTCAGTGATAATGAAGTACACTTTATGTGAAAAACCTCATGAAGGTCACTCATTCTGCTTACGTTCTCATTTACATTTGAATAATATGTTCATAGTGCTGACTATGGAGAGCATCTTGGCATCATCCATGATAACTGAGACTGGTCAGCCTAGTACCTTTGTTTTTTGCCCCTTCTTGTGGGGGCTATTGTATTCTGCATCCAGCAGTAGGAGGGGAAACAAAGGCAGATTCAGGAACCAAAGAATTTATGATAATGAACTAGATTGAAAGCATTATATATAAGTAATTACGTATCTTTAAAATTATTTAATATGGGGCATATTTTTATGAGATAGAAGGTTTATATGATATGCATACTTAAATAAATTAATCTTAAATATGCTATAGTGTCATTTGTTTTTTAGGATTTATAATTGATGTTTATGCAATTTTATAAAATTTCAGTGACAGTAATTGAACATTTGACTCTGAAGATGACTCAGAGAGCCTAGATAATTACCCAATAAAGGATGGAGAAAAACTTGGGGAAAAAAAAAAGTAAATAACTGCTTCCAATATTTTTTGGTGAAAATTCTGATCTTAGATATACAAATGCAATTTAGATTACATAACAGAATTTTCTTGATGCATCTTAGATATAAATTGAAACTATTTAAACCACACATCTTTACCTTTTGCAGTTACTTTAGATTTGTATAAACAATTTGTTTTAAGTTCTGGATCCTTTCATACTAAAAAGAAAAACAGTGAGTAAGTTAAATAATTTCTGCCATATGTAGCACTGTTTTGCTGGTTACATCTTTTAATTCTTTTATAATTTTAGAGGTTTGTGGTTCATGTAATTCATGCTAGATGGTATTTCCCACTAACTGCTACCTTCCTTTCACTGTGGGTAGTTGATCTTAATTTGTAAAGTATAATTGCTTCTCATATTGAGTTTAAAAACTATAATGAGTAGCACAACAAGGGTGGGTTTTTGAGTTATTACGTATTTCCTATTTTTGGAACAAAACTGGCATATTATTCTTGGTCCATTGAGGGAATAATTCACATATATTACTAATGGGATTATCGTTGAGTTTAAAAACTTTGTTTGCATGTACAATATAGAGTAATGAATTAATTATGCAGTTAGAGAAATTTTATCTTACACAAGTAGCTTTCTAAGGTCTGTTTTACCTGTAAAATCTGTGATTTTGTGGTAGATTGTTTTTGTTGTTGTTATTTAAATTGTATAATCAAAGGCTTATTTTAGTGGTGTATAAAAAGGATGGGTGCTGAATATTACAGATGTGAAATGTTTAGCTATTTTGAGGAAATAATTTTACTTAAACCTCTGAACACGTGTCCTGAGTAAGTATTCCTTTTATTTTATTTCAGTTGTGAAGTTGTAAGTATATCGCATTGTATTGTTTATTGCAGAGTACCTGGAAACAATTGCATGTCTTGGGATTTGTAAGCTAAAATAGGAGTGCCATGTTGTCTAAGAAAAAAAACACAAAACAACTTACAAATCTTTTAAAATTCAGGATTCTGGAGTCTGTATTCATAAGATAATATGGTGATGATTTTTGCCAGTTTCACGTATGCTTGTATAATCTTTAGAATTATGCTCTGGGAGTTGGTGATGGACAGGGAAGCCTAGTGTGCTGCAGTCCATGGGGGTCTCAAAGAGTTGGACACAACTGAGCAACTGAACTGAATCTTCAGAAAACATCCTAGTTGACTTTTTATTTAAAAATAATGGATCCAAAATGTGATTTTATTTTTTTTTCTGTTGAATCTTGTGTATACAGTTGTTCTCTTTAAGTTTTTTTTTTAAGTTTTTATCTTTGCTTGTTCAAAAACTCATTAGCAGGCAGCTGTTTAAAGTAGTCATCAGTTAATCAAATTGAAATTTGCTTTAATATATTGGGTTTTAAGTTAAAGTTTTTATTTTTCAAGTATTAAACTACATAGCTGAGCTATCATTTACCACAAATTTGTCTCATCATACAGAGGGTTTTATTTAAAATTTGGAGCAAGCATGTGTGAGGCAAGAGTCTTGGTACTGGATTACTGTTGCTTAATCAATATCCAGGGCAAGTTAGTCTTTCTTAAAGAGGAATCATTTAAGTAGGAAATTTAATTACTTGCTATTTATCTTACACATTGTTATCCTCAGATGATAGTTCTCATAGGAGAAGCAGTTGGTGATGTTAATAACATATAACCAGAAGAAAGTTATGGAAAATACTTCTATTCCAAGATTAAATTGCACGGGGTATATGAATATATGTGTGTGCGTGTATAGACATGTGCATATGTTCATAATTTCATTAGATTATTTAGATAAGTTATTTTTCTTTTAATCTTTTAATAGTCCAGCATGACCAATAGATACTTTTTATAGTAATTTGTGCTCCATATGATACAGAATACCATGGAAAAGGTCATCTGAGTTTTTGTTGTTTTCAAATATTAGAATTCTGAATCTTCAATTTCAGTTTTGCTTTAGAAAACAATGAAATCAAAGGCTTTTTGTGTAGTGATGAAGTGTTAATTTTTGTATTTCCTTTTTCAGGTTAGAAAAGCACCGAATGCCAGTGATTTTCATCAGTGGGAGACTGAAACAGTTTACTCTAATTCAGAAGTCAGAAACTTGAATGTTCCTGCTACACTTCCAAATATCTTGCCAAGCCCTACTGAACACTCGACTTTAGCAAAGTTTGAAAAGATAACTGGAATTTTGCCATTGAATAATGAGGATCAATTTAAATCTAATGGTATAGACTTAGCTAGGGACTTGGAAGAATTCAGTTATGTGAAGCAATGCGATAGTTCAAATATTAGCCAGGCAGAAAATGAAGCTTCTTTAAAGACTTCCTCAATAGCTGCACAGGAGACACTTACTTCTGATGTTCTCTTTCCAGCAAATGAAGAACAAGATCCATCACTTTTGGAGGAAGTTACTCCGGATCCCTACATAATGAGTCTTCAGAACCTGATGAAAAAGTCAAAGGAATATATAGAAAGGGAGCAGTCTAGATGCAGTCTGAGAAGTAGTGTAAAGAGGACTGTTAATGAGAGTCACTCAGACAAAGAAAATGATGCTGTTAAAGTGACTGACTATGGAAAGGAGAAGTCCCAGTTGATAGGCAAACACTGTGGTTCAGTTATTCCTGACAAACCAAGCCTTAATAAATCAAATGTTCTTCTCCAAGGTGCTTTCACTCAAGCAAGCAGCGTGAATACATCTGTTTTAGGTAACTTTTCTAAACTGGACATATCTATACGAACTGGCCATCCCACTGTTTTAGAGACTGATTCTAATTTCAAAGGCATTCCCACTTTTGTTACTGAAAATAATGTTATCAAAAGTCTTACTGGTTCATATGCCAAAATACCTAGCCCAGAGCCAAGCCTAAGTCCTAAAATGCATCGAAGGTGTTCTAGGCCATCATCAGCATGTCATATACTTATAAATAACCCAATAAACGCTTCAGAATTAAGTCCTAAAGGGAAAGAACAGGCAGTAGAGTTAGTTGTTAAAGAAACTGATGAAAAAACAAATGTACCTGAAACTGTGCCAAAGTTACCAGTTGATTTAGCAGGAGTTTGTTCAAGTAAGGTTTATGTCAGCAAAAATACAGAAGCCATACAGGAAATGGTTTTAGGTAAATCAAATCAGGTGTGTCAACCTTCAGGTAATCAATTAGAAAATAAAGTTGTTCATGGACTTGCTATCATGGAAAGTCAGTTAATATCTGATACGAGAGGACCGCACAGAATGGACAGTACATGTACTGCAGGGGAAAGATTGCATGAGCCATATGCCGCCAGAGAGTGTGTTCTGAGTCAAAACTTTGGGACTGTGAGTGGAGTCAAGTCAACCAATGTGTTAGA
Organism: Moschus berezovskii; assembly: GCF_049115385.1. Taxonomy (NCBI): domain Eukaryota; kingdom Metazoa; phylum Chordata; class Mammalia; order Artiodactyla; family Moschidae; genus Moschus; species Moschus berezovskii. Next base: position 25,120,607 of record NC_142486.1, on the reverse strand, counting down.
GAAAAACTCCTGCAACTTACAGATGGAACTGAATAAGTCTTATGATGTAAAAAACCCATCTCCTTTACTGATGCAGAACCAGAATACCAGACAGCAGATGGATACCCCTACAGTGTCCTGTGGAAAAGAACAATTTTTGGATAACAGTTTTGAGAAAGTTAAACGGAGACTTGATTTAGATATTGATAATTTGCAAAAAGAAAACTACCCTTATGTTGTAACAACTGGAATAGCTGAACAGGAAAGGCAACATTTGCCAGAAAAAAGATATTCTAAAGGATCTGTCTACATCAAGAATAAGATGTTAGAAAGTAGTTCCAAAGGTAAGAAGGCTTTGAAGTGTTTAATATCTGCCAAACAGATGGCATCTTTATTTAATACTTTTAATTGACAGTTTGTGGAATAATAATAATTGTCTTCACCTGTTCAGGTTACTTTCATTTATCAGAGAGCATAATTAGCTACAGTGTATTGCCATTTGATAGGCTTTCTTAAAGGATTTTCTTATTTAAATTATGAATTTTTCACAGTCCATTTGGTATTAATAGAGAATATTGTTAATGACTGAAGGAAAAAGTTCTTGCATGAAGCATCATAGTTTTAATCCATTGTATTGCTGTTATGTCTTCCTTTATTTTCACCAATATTCCTTCCAATATTTTCACCAGTTTGCCCTTTGATTTGTAATGAGATGCTTATGCAGTTGGCCCTTTGAAAGTGTAGTTGCTCAGTCGTCTCTGACTCTTTGTGACCCCATATGGACTGTATCCCACCAGTCTCCTTTGTTCATGAAATTCTCTAGGCAAGAATACTGGAGTGGATTGTCATTTCCTTCTCCAGGGGATCTTCCTGACCCAGGGATTGAACCTGGGTCTCCTGCCTTGCAGGCAGATTCTTTACTGTCTAAGCCACAAGTTGACCCTTTAGTAAACACTCTTAACATCAAATTGTTAGAGAAAATAGCACTGATAAGACTCTGTGAGTAGTGTTTCAAGAATGGTATATTTAGTAGTGAAAATTATTTCAAAATTTATGTTGCATCTAGTGTTATAGTAACAGCAACTTGTTAAAACAAGTCTTACTACTCCTTACTTTGTTGTTATGGTTCATAATTCTTCATTACTGATAGTAAAGACATAGAAATCAAGTAAATTAAGTTTTTAGACACAGACATTTAAACTCTAATGTGATATATAGCCTCCTGAAAAAAAACTATATTCTATAAAATTGCACACTAAAAATAACAAAGTTTTTCAGAAAAATAGGGTTGGGTTGGGGCAGATCGTTTAATGCACGTGCAGCTTTATCAGAACTCTAATAAAGAAAACAGTTGATACCTGAGGAGCCAGCTTGGCTTCTCAAAATAGATGACATAACAGGCTAAGGCTGCCTTGGTGAATACCAAAAGTACAGGAACTAACTAAGTGTTGATTCTGGCAGTGTTTACAAGAGGAAGGCCATGTGTGGGAGATGAGGCCGGTCATGGAGGCAGCTGGGTTGCTGTCATGGTGGGCATGGGAGGCAGCACAGTGTGCTGAAAGCTGCCCATAGCTTGGCCGCCTACCTTGGGCACACCTCCCAGAGAGGGAGCCCCTGGACAGGCGCTCATTTATAAGTTTTTAAGGTAGAGCTGAATGGACTCTCTTGTTTTTAAGGTAGAGCTGCATGGACTTCTGCTATTGGCTGAGTGGTTAAGTGGAGAGCCTTTTTCCTTTCTTGCTGAGAGTTACTATTCTACTGCTTTTCCAGCTCCCCCCCTCAACCTATAAAAAATTGTCCATGTACAAATGCAAATCGTTGTAGCTGAATAAAATGGATTTAGGAACAAATTATCAAAATACTATAGGAGGTACGACAAATATAATCATTTTCTATGAAAATCATTGTGTATTTGGAAAGAAGGATTCTTTGAATTTAGGGGATTTACAGTGGATCCCTGAATATCTGTGCTGCATCTGTGTAATACTTGGTGCTTCAACATTTCAAAGTATCTCACCACTTTCTATTCAGTAAGTTGCATAGTCATACTGATTTAATACATTTTTTAGTAATTAAAATATCTGGAATTTTAGTATTTAATCTTTTTTGGAACTTCATACTGAGTAGCTTTACACTATTAAAGCATTTATTTAAAAGAAAAATAAAGCACAGGCTAAGCTACAATACTAGAGACCCTGGAAAAGGACAAGAGTGAAGAGAATAAATGGAGGTGAGATGCACACGAGAACCACATCTTGAAGTTAATTGGACTAAGAGTCTGGATGGAACATAAAGTCTTGTCTCCATCAGTTTAGATCATGAGGGGATCTGTTCATTAATTGGGTGAGGGTGATAAGATACAGACCTTTAGTAGCCTGAAATGAAAGGAGAGCAAAAGAGAAAGTGGTTCAGAATGGCGGTCTGGCTGTATCTTGATTGTACTATGTTGGATCCAGGAATATTCTCTGGTTAGAAGTGTAATTTAAATTGATGGTATAAATCATCAGATATTACTAAATTTTCTAAATTTGAGGGGACATTTTTTTTTTTCAGAAGGTGAGGAGATACTAAAAAGCAAGATGTTAGCTTTTGAAGAAATGCGGAAGAGGCTAGAAGAACAGCACGCCCAGCAGTTATCACTACTCATAGCTGAGCAGGAAAGGGAACAGGAAAGACTGCAAAAGGTGAGGAATTAAAATGTAGGGATAGAGGACTGGTGAGTGGAATTTTGGTCACATAGAGGGTGTTTGTAATTGTTACTTATGTGTATCTTTCTCTAAGAAGGTCATTGATTTTGTTATGTGAATGGTATTTTTATTGCCAAAGTGTGAGTTACAGTATTTAGATGCTTATCTAAAAGTAAATGCATAACTTATCAAAAGGATACTTAATTGAATCCTTGATTCAAAATTTTTAATATTTTAAAAGGTATTTTATAAGCAGATGCTGAAATATGCCTTCTGTAAGAGTATATTAGAAGAGGAAGGACACCTGTTTTAATATTATTATCACATTTTAGAATCAGTTAAACGAATTGTCAGTTTTATTTGAGGGAGGAAAACCTGAAATAATAATTTGCGGATAATCATACATACTTTTAGCTGAGCTTAAAATGATACTATTTGGAGATGTAATTAAAGAAAAGAGCCTACCACATTGTAATAAACTTAATCTGCAGGACATAGAAGAACAGGAGAAAATGTTAAAAGAGAAGAAGGTAATTACAGCAGAAGCCTCTGAATTGGACATTAGCAGTGCTGTGGACTTAGAATGGAGAAAGATAAGTGACTCTGGTTTACTAGACACAATGCTGTCTCAAGTGGACTCACTCCATACTTCGAATTCAAATAGTTCTGGTAAATATTAAAAAATCATTTAACATTTAAAAAATTATCCTATACTAAGATATTTTGTTTGGCACACTTTAAAATTGTACCTCCTTTCTGTTAGTCATTGCATGTCCAACCCGATGCTATTTGCCAGCTGCTTACTAACTGATGAAAAATGAGATGATAGCAGCAAAGACCAGTGAGCAGGTGTTGGTGAAGAAAAGCCGCCTGGGCAAGGAAAATATCAGGAGATTTGACTCAGAGCCCTGTCTTTGTTCGCTCATGCAGCAGGTGATATTTTCCAAGGGAGACTCAGTTTGCTATCTCCTGGGTGATGTTGAATTACATCTCATTCCCCAGCCCCAATAGGAGCTTATCATCAATTATCCTGAGGTGCTGTTTGTGTTGAAAAGATCCATCTGGTGTATAAGCTTGAAGTCCATCAATATTTTAAGTCTGCATGTGGATCCCTTTCAGAGGAGTTGTTATTCTTAACGAGTGTCATGTTTATTTGGATATTCTGTGTATTCTAATTATTTTGACATCAAATACAGTACTGTGTATATGTTTCTCAAGGTTTCACAAGTTCTGCCCTACAACATAGCTTTGGTTCTGCAAATGAAGTACCGTTCTACCTCTGGGGATCATCAACTAGTGGCTTGACCAAACTCTCAGTAACAAGGCCTTTTGGAAGGGCCAAAACTAAGTGGTCTCAGGTGGGCAAACTTAATGATATATGAATACATGTCTGTCTTTCTGTCTTTTTAATTTTATTTTTGGCTGTACCATATGGCATGTGGGATCTGGCATGCAGGATGTTTCCCTGACCAGGGATTGAACCCAGGCCCCCTGGCATGCAGGATTGTTTCCCTGGCCAGGGATTGAACCCAGGCCCCCTGCAGTGGAGGCACAGAATATTAACCATTGGACCGCCAGGGAAGTCCCTAACCTGTCTTTTTTAAAGAGCTACGTTATCTTAGGTTCTCCAAGTGAACCATGAATATTTTGTGATACATCAGAAACTATTAGATATTAAACAACATAGCAAACACATATAGAAGAATTTCATATGTACAAACTATTCATTGTAATAGATAAGAAAACAATTGAGTATAATGTTCAGGTTATTAAAATGTTGTGTTTATACTCTTTCTTCTAGGTTTTCAGTCCAGAAGTACAAGCAAAATTTAATAAAGTAACTGCAGTGGCAAAAGGATTCCTTACTCGTAGGCTTATGCAGACAGATAAGCTGAAACAACTTCGACAAACTATAAAAGTAAGAGGATTGTGTAAATTGTATTGCATTTCCATCTCAGTTTCTATCAGTGTTCTGACGTAGTTGACAAATTACTTCAGTACTTAGGCAGGTCAAATACTTTTAGTTCCTTTAAAGGCTTAAATTTTAGAAATTGATTCATCTCATTCAGATAATTTTTAAAAATAGGTAAATGAAGTAAGTTGTACATTTTTTTGTCTCACTTTAGAGTGAGTGCTGTTTGACTTCTGTTGTAATAGTTTTATTTGTATACTTACATTTGTTTTGACTGAGAAAAAGAACACAAGGAAGCTCCAGTGATCATGAAATCTTTCTAGAAAAATGAAGGAGCATTTCTTTTTTCAGGATACTATGGAATTTATACGAAGTTTTCAGTCAGAAGCACCTTTAAAGAGAGGAGTTGTTTCAGCACAAGATGCTTCTCTTCAGGAAAGAGTGTTAGCTCAGGTAATGCATGTGTCCTCAAGGCTCTTAGGAAATGGAAATGTTTTATTTCTCTCCCTTGATTGAACCACTGAAAGTAGGTTTCAATTAAAACTTTAACCTTTTTCTTTAAGAGTACATAATATTCCTGACCTCTAACCTCATCTTCTTAAATGGATATAATATTTCTTCTTTTGAACTTAGTTGCGAGCTGCCCTGTATGGCATTCATGACATATTCTTTGTAATGGATGCAGCTGAAAGAATGTCTATTCTACATCATGATCGAGAAGTTCGCAAAGAGAAAATGCTCAGGCAAATGGTATGTTACATGATTTTTAAATTAGTGAATGATGAAAAACACATTTATTTCTTTAACACTCACAAAATACTTCTCATAGCAAATGTGTGGGTTTTCCTCCTACACCAGATCTCTGACACCAGCTGGGTGTCCTAAGATTCAGTTTAGTTCTGATACCATCTACCTGGAGTCAGTGTCGGATGCTCCAAGATAGGGAGGCATTCATATAAGACTGCGCCTCACTTGAGATGCCAATCTCAGGTTCCATGTTGTATTTCTGACCAGCTAGCTGTAAATTGGGGTTCCCGTGACTCTCCAGTTTGAAAATTTTTCTAGAATGGCTTACAGAACACAGGGAAATCTTTGCTTACATTTAATGGTTTATTATATAATAAAGGATACAGTAACAGGTACAGATTCACTTTTCACTTTCACACATTGGTGAAGGAATTGACAACCCACTCCAGTGTTCTTGCCTGGAGAATCCCAGGGACAGGGGAGCCTGGTGGGCTTCCATCTATGGGGTCACACAGAGTCAGACACGACTGAAGTGACTTAGCAGCAGTAGCAGCAACAGATACAAATGCAGAGCCAGAAGGAGAGATGCACAGGGTGCCGTATGGAAGGGTCCTGAGAGCAGGAGCTTCCATCCTGTGGAGGATGTGCGCCACCTTCTCAGCAAAGGGGTGTGTATTTTGGGTTTTTATGGAGGGTTCATCATGTAGGCATGATTGCATGATTGATTATTGACTCAATTTCTAGCCTCAGTCCTGCCCCAGATGATAGGGGGTGAGACTGAAAGTTCTAAGGCTGTAATCATGCTTGGTCTTTCTGGTGAATAGCCCTTATCCAGAGACCCCCAGGTTTGTCTTAGAACAAAAGGTGCTTTGGGAAATTTCCTGGCAGTCCAGTGGTTAGGGCTCAGTGCTTTTACTGTCAGAGCCCAGGTTTGAAAAAAAAGAAAAAAAGAGGATGCTTCTGTCACCCAGGAAATTCCAAAAGATTTAGGAGCTGTGTGTCAAGAACCGAAGTCCAAGATTGAACATTAGGAAAAAAGATGATCCTGTCACTCAGAAGATTTGATTACAAGAGTTTTAGGAGCTTTGTGTCAGGAACTGGGTTCAAAGACCAAGTATTAATAGGAATCAGGGCAGATTTATTTATCTATCTGTAATTACTTCACAATGAGGTTCTTTCTGGTTTGGAGTAATTGATACTAAATATCATTCTTTATTGATTTTAGCACCCTTCCTACAATTCTTAAAACGGTTCTCAGGATTACCAAAAATATTTAAATCTTCGACAAATTGAAAAGAAACTGGTAAAAGGATTACATACTGTTTTGTGATTAGGTTTTTGAATTAAGCATTGAATGCTGCTTAGATGACTCATTAAAAAACTATTGACTGTTCCTGATTAAATATCCTTGAAACTATCATGTGCATAGTTCCTCTTTTATAAATGAGAATTAGAAAACAGGCTACAAATTAATTTGAAATACAGTTGCTCCTTGAACAATGTGGGGGATTAGGGGTGGCCCACTGTCAAAAATCTGAGTATAACTTTTGACTTCTCAACAGCTTAACTGCTAATAGCCTACTGTTGACCAGAAGCCTCACCAAAAGCATGAGCAATTAACACATATTTTGTATATGTCTTATATATTGTATCCTTACAATAAAATAAGATAAAGAAAATAATAAAGAGAATATATTTATATTACTGTACAGTACAGTACTGTATATATTTTCAGTACCATAAATTTATGTTGTTTGTTTACAAGATGCATCCTGTCTTACAGTACCTACAACAGTATTGTCTTTTATGATACAAAACACTGAAGATGCTATATGTATTACTAACGCTAGACGTAAAAAATGAAAAGATACCATGAAGAAATTCATGTTTATTTACAGGTATAATGATTCATGCATTGATAATGAAGAGACAGCAATATGTTTGATTTATGGGAGCCTAGTATAATCACTATGATTACTTCATAGTAGACTAGCCTGTACACTAAATAATGTGCTGCTGTGCTGTGCTAAGTCGCTCCAATTGTGTCCAACTCTTTGCGACCCCAGGGACTATAATCCACCAGGCTTCTCTGTCCATGGGATTCTCCAGGCAAGAATACTAGAGTGGGTTGCCTTTGCTGTCCTTCCCGGGATCTTGTCAACCCAGGGACCAAACCTGCAATGGCAGGCGGGTTCTTTACAACTTGTGCCACACTAAAGAATAAATCATTATAATTATGACCTACAGTGTTACAGTTATGTTCATAATACAGTATTAGAAACTGTTAACTTTTCTTTTTAAACACTGTTTGCCTGTTATGATAGGCTGTAGTTGAAAGAGAAGAGAGCAGGAGGGAGGGAGAAAGAGAGAGAGGCTGGCATATTATATGGTAATGTAACTTTGAAAGTAAAGTTATGAAACAGTAAGAAAATAAATATTAATTTTATGTGAAATATTCACACCTTACAACAATAGATACATATATTTTATGCATTCATGACATACTTAATTTTTTTGGATATTTCTAGGTTATACATTCATCTGTGAGTTTTTAAAATTGTCACAAATCTCAAAAAAATTTCCAATATACTTGTTGAAAAAAATCTGCATGTGTGTCACCCGGGCAGTTTAAACCTGTGTTGTTCAAGGGTCAACTGTATTATCAGATTGTTGGAAATCTGTGGTTTGAATCAGTGATCTTAGTGTGGTTGGCAAAAGAAAAACAAGCCAAATTTATATTATTGGGAAAAATTATTTTAATTAATTTTGAAAAATCAGACTATTTCAGTTGTAAAGACTAGGTTAAAGTTCAGAATGTTAGTAAGAGAAGTCTTTCCGTACAATTTGAGATCATCCTGTACTATAATACAGTGGTATTACTGATACCGCTAGAGCTTCATGTTACTTTTGTCTTAAAGGATAAAATGAAAAGTCCACGAGTGGCTCTTTCAGCTGCAACACAGAAGTCTCTTGATAGGAAGAAGTACATGAAGTAAGTTTTTCATGCCTTGTCACATTCTAATTTAATTATTATCAAGCCAATTGATTTTAAGCATCTGTTGGTTTGTATTTTCAAATTAGAAATAAAAAACAGTTAACTCTTCTTCAGCTAGGGTGATAGAAGTTCCCTTATATAAAGAGTTTTCTTAAAGTCAGGTGGTAAAATCTGGTTTTATCTGTAGATAAATTTATTAATAAAGTATGTCAACGTCAGTATGTGTAACTGATGGCTAATCAAATAATCTTAAAAATACTTAATCCTTATGTTCAGTGTTAATTTTGTCTTTTAAATATATTCTTTTTCAAATATTCTAAAGACTTCATAGTGGGAAAACTTAATGCAAAGAATATTCTGAAACTGTCCTATTAAAACTCTTCTTTCTTGAAATTTGTCTTTAGTATGCTTATTACAGGTCTTCCAGTAGTGTACCAACTTTGAAATGATTTGTTTCTGTCATCCTGTATCACATTTGTAATTATATATTTTCTCTCTTTCTAAAAACATTATTTGTATGTCCTTATTTTTATATTGTGTTAGGGCTGCAGAAATGGGAATGCCAAGTAAGAAATTTCTGGTTAAGCAAAATCCTTCTGAAACAAGGTGAGAAAAATCACAGTCTCACTGAGAGACTATTTTTTAACTTTTAAGGAGAAGAAAATTTTATAAATCCCAAGCTTTTTATTAGCTTTGTTCTCCTTTACATCAGTAAATCTCCCTGTTGAGTTGGAGGCTGAGAGGGTCAGAATCCACAGTAATACCTGGTTATGTACAAGGTCATGTGTCAGACCAGATGTTCCTGGAGCTTTCTGTAGGACATAGAAATTTGAGCCCCATATGTCTTTGAGTTCAGTTTGCAGTCTCAGGGGTCTTGGATATTTACTTAAAAACCTTAGAAGGTTAAACTTAATTGTGACCTGTTTTGTGCTCTTAAGAGAGTGTTTTGTTTTTCATATGTTTTAAAGGAAAAATTGGCTTTTGTAAAGTACACAAATAAATTATCTAAAAGCACAAGGGTTAATACTTATGTTAGATATCTCCTGATAAAAAAAACCAAGGTTTGGCCTCTTGGTGAGCGTTTAAGCACCATATTAATGCACTTTAATCACTTCGTTTTCCTTTGTGGTAATGTTTAGGCCAAATCATTGCATAGTTGACTTCTTCCTCACTTTCTTTCATCTATTGAAAGACAATAGGGGAAAAACTGAATTTATCCTGTTGATTAATTTTTTATTTACTTTGTCAACAGAGTCCTTCAGCCAAATCAAGGACAGAATGCACCTGTTCATAGGCTACTGAGTAGACAAGGGTAAGAATTCAACACACATGGGTATTTAAAAATATTCAAATCAAGATTAGCTTTGAGAGGGAAAAATAACTTACTGCTTTTTATGTAAAAGATAATTATTTTAAAATGTGATCTTTTTATAGCATTAGGAAGAGCTTTTAATGTTTTGTTCAAAGGTAACCCTTTGGTGTACTGTTGTGTATTATATTTTAATTATCATCTTTTGTTGGTGTGTTTTTACTTTTCATTTCATACCATTTTGCTCATTAAATATTGTAAACATCCATATAGTACGTTCAGCATCACCAAAGTGATTCTCCAACAAAGCATAAGCTATGGTTTAGTGGTTATAGTCTCCTGCTGAAGCAAAAGTATAGTTTTCTTACTGTGAGCATGCATGAGACTTAAATTCTCTTCAAGCTTATTTGTGCTTTGAACAGTTGATGCAGTATGGTTGCTTTTTTTGAATGTTGAACATTTAGAACTTAATGCAAGTGACTTATTAATTTTTTTATATTCAATTAGAACCCCTAAGACATCAGTGAAGGGGGTTGTGCAAAATAGACAGAAGTCTTCACAGAGCAGAGTGCCTAACAGAGCGCCTGTTTCAGGTGTGTAACAAATTCCTGAAACCTGTTCGATAGAAAGACGTGCACAAGCTGCCCCATAACACAGGCCATACCAGGGGGATACGGTGTCTTTCCTTGCCACCATAATTTTGGCATATTCACAGTCATTCCTACTGGTTATCATTTGTATTAGTATCTTATGGCCGTCAGGAGATCTTAGTAAAATTGTGGTTCAGTGTAAATTCCATGGAGATACTATGTATTTTTTAATTTGAAAAATTTGTAGAATTATACACACTTAATTCAGAAGAGTTTTTATACATGAGTAAAATATAATGATCTATCTAAATCTGCATGTCTATTCAGTTTTGGGGAGTGCATCCCCCAGGAATATTTGTATCTGCACATAAGGGGAAGAATTTTTCCCTCTGACTACAGGATCACATGTGAATATGCCAAGTGTGAGGGGGTAAGGGCTTAATCTTTTGCTCAAGAAGAAGCTTGAGCTAAATGTCTTTATATTCATTATTTGAGAATTATTTAAGGATTAAACCAAAAAATATATTTTGAAATCCTATTTATGGTGGCAGAAAGACAAATTCATTGTTGAGCTAACGCAAAACCTTTAAGCTAATGTTTTAATGTTTTTAGGTACCTTTGTTAAGACACTATGAGAAGTTCACCAAAAATTTTGTGATCCATTAAAAATACTGTCAAACTGCTTTACTTTAACTAGACTGCTTTCTAAACTTTTAAAAGAAATCTAATCACCAGGCAATGAAAATTAAATCTTTAACGGTTCTAATCTTCCTATTAATATATTTTAGAGCTTTTATTACTAAGTGATTTCCTCCAAATTAGGAGGGAACAAGCAACAAATTTTTTCATGTTATTCACATAAGTTCAAAGAAGGAACAGCTTTGAATTGATTGCTCACCTTTTGCATGTATTCATAGTGAGTTTCATTCATAATGTTGAATATGTAGATAATTTAAAAGGTCATCTTTTGGAATTCACTGTGAGTGACAGTCAGTGGAGTTGTTTTAAAGTTGTTTAAAGGGATTAGAGAGTTGAAAATCCTGCTTATTCCAGAGGTTGGATCAGCTTGTTTGAAAGATAACCATTTGGACCAAACACCAGATCTGTTGCTTGTGAAGTTATGTGAAATTTTAAGACATTTTCAGTTTTTTATCATGTTTGCATCATATAATGTGATAAATCCTAGCTAGTTAGCAAGTTATTGAAGAATAATTTTTGTTTTGCTTAATATTATCTATTCCCACAGTGACTACTTGCCATATTCTTTTCTCATGCATTTCATCTCCACTATTTGTCACTTGTGAACCTATAAGAAAAATAGCAACTCCTGTTTTCTTTTCAGTAATACGCAACAGTATAAGGGATGAAAAGAAAGTCATTGTAGTTAATGTGTACAATGAAGTTCAGTACTTAGAACTACTGTGGTTTAAATGCATTGTAACATAATTATTAATAAAAATATACTTAACCCTTAATTATACATGTATAATTAATATGTATCTAACAAGTACAAAAATTCTTTCCTATTTTTTCCTAAAGATTTATTTATACATGAGTGCGTATTTAGACAATTGAAAAAGACTGTAAAGAATTTTATCCTTTTACATAAACTGAAAATTTCGGTTATGACTGACTAAAATTCTGACTATGAATCTCAACACAGGGATCCATAGTTGCTTTTGAAAAGATTATTCTGTCTTCCTTAAATTTTTAATGGCCTGGATTATGTTTCAAACAAATTTGAAATTGTGCATTGATTTTACCGACATTACATGTTCTAATAAAATAACATACCTTTTATTAAGCATTTTACAGAAAGTTCAGTTTTGTTATAATAGACTGTCAATCTCTCAGCTTGAAGCAGAGTTCTGAGGTGTTTGAACTGCAGTTTACTGCAAAGCAGTTAAAGTTGTTTATAGTTTTTACAAACTAAATTGCAATCTCTGATCTCATGTATTTTAAAACATACTTGTTTTATGTCTTGTGCTTTAGAGTTTATAGTGAAATTCAGAAACTACTGATTAGAGTAGAAGACAGTAATGCAAAATGGTCAAGTAAAATAATGAATCAAGTGGAATTGGGTTCTCAGAGTTTCTGCTTCTTACTCTGTTATTTATACAAGTGACTATTACCCTTAAAATAGTATAACAATTTTGACCTCATGATTATTTTACATAAGGATTAAATATGTTAATTTAAATATGTTAAATTTGCTTAGTTCAGTGCCTGGTACATAGTGAGCAGTCATTAAATGGTATCATTATAGAAAAACTGACACTGAGAAATAATATTAGTTTTGCTCTGTTCCTAGGAGTATATGCAGGAAAAATCCAAAGAAAGCGGCCAAATGTTGCGACAATTTAAGAAGACAACATTCATTAGGATAAAAACGGGGGGGAAAATTAGGATCCATATTATTTCCCTGCTCATGACTTTTTATTTAACTCTGGACTCTGTTTACACAGGCAAAGTGATGTCAAAGGGCTGAGAAATCATCTGGCTATTTTGGTCTCTTTCTAACCACCCTCCCCGCCTCAAATTTTCCTCTTAGTATCAGTTTTTTGTTGTGGTTCAGGCACAAAGTTGTGTCTGGCTCTTTGAGACCCTATGGAATATACCCGCCAGGCTTCCCTGTTCTTCACTGTCTCCTGGAGTTTGCTCAGATTCATGTCCATTGAGTCAGTGATGCCATCCAGCCATCTTACTCTCTGTCTCCTCCTCCTGCCTGCAGTCTTTTCCCGCATCAGGGTCTTTTTCAGTGAGTCTGCTCTTCAGTTTTTGATGAAGACAAATTAGTCCTTAGTAACTGACTCATTTTTGTCCTTAACCCGTATAAGTTTATTACTCAGGTGTCTGTTGAGAACCTTTTTGTAAACTTAAAGGACATTTGGGTTTATTTCTATAAAATATTGAAAATGTGTGATAAATTATAAATAAGTTCTGGAGTATAAAGTTCATTCATCTTAGCCCACTATTTGATGAACTAGATACTGTTCTGTTTGAGAGGAAATTATTGCAGAATGTTTTTCTTTTGTTTTATTACTGCAAAAGCTCTGATTAATCTCTCATATTCTTGGATTTATGATGTAATCTCATAGGATAAAACACTTGCCTGCCTATTGTGGTCTACTTAAAATGTACCACAGAAATAGCTGGGTGTCATCATTTTGGTCACAAGTGTACATTCTCAAAAACTAGTTGTCTTACAGAAACTTTAGGCTTAATGTACGTTACCCCAGTAATATCAGAAACATTTCTACTAAACTATGAAATCTGTCGAGGGTAACAAATTTCGGGAAGATAGAACAACCTTGAATGTAGTAATGCTTAGGAATGAATGCATTATTAAATCTATTTCTGTAAAATAGAATAACATGTTGCATGCAGTTACATTTTCTATTTAGTCTGTTTATTTCTTCATACTCTTTTTTAGCATGCTTGATTTAGGAGAGGATAAAGGGCTATCTAATATGAAAATTCAGATTTTCAAATGGGATTATAATACTCTAGTTGAAAGGCTGCATTACATGAGACACTTAATATTTAAGGTTTTTCATCACTAACATATTCATTTAAAATATAAACCAAAAAAGGTTACCAAGGGAATATGACTTTATAAAAAAGAATGTCATTGTTAATTTATCAAGCCATTTCCAAAAGGGCTTTGTGCTTCTCACATAAAATTGGGAACATTTATGTGTGCATTTAATCTTTCTAACTGGAATATTAAAAAGATACTGGTATTTTGAAAATGCAGACTGTATGTATTCTTAATATTCTCTTAAGGATGTTGAGATAAGGATGGTTTTCTTCGATTTTCCACTCCTTTTAAAACTTAACTTTTCCATCCAACTGTAGACAGAAAATTGTAATCTACTCTGGGTGTAAACTTGATTTTCTTTATTGAGATATATCATTTATTTAAGGAGTGAATAAAAAAATTAGAAATAGAACACAGTCAAAAATGTCTGAATTACCAATTTATATTTTTGGGCAAAGTATATGAAAATGATCTTCTTAATATGATAAATTGTGCTTTATCATTCTGAAAACTCAGGATACAGATTACTTATTATCATTGTGGGTCTTTCCAGAACGAAAGATAGATGCTAAATGTTTTGTGTACAGTAATGCAAATTGGCTATAACAAATAGTGTGTTTCAGAGAAAGTTAAAACTAGTTTTGGATTAAGGATGCAGAACTTGAGTTTTTTTTTTTTTAAGGGTAAAGCTTGCATGTTTTACGAATTTTTTAATGTTCACAGCTTTTTCTCATAAAAGTGCCAGACATTGTTTTGTGCTTTTAATGTGCTTTTTATTTATATATATTATTTTTATTGTTTTTACTTTGAGTGGAATGTCCATTAATGTAAATTATATTTATTTTTATACTTTAATTTTCACTAGTTTTGCTTCTAGGCAAAAGGCAAAATAAATTTTTCATTGTAAAAGAAATTTAGTGTGATTTTTTTCTTTTATTTACCAAAGAAAGGACTTTTGAAAAGTATGTGACCAAGACATTAATACTTTAATATGATGATTTTTTACAAGACCTGTGAAAAATACGTCCCACTGTTTAATATGTAACCTGTAGCAGTGCTTAGCCCAGCACCTGATTTTACATGAATTGGACTTCTCAGAGGGCAGAAGTGCACTGGAGATGGAAATGTCTTCAGCTGGAGCTGAGCCAATGGGAGAGAATGCTAAGGTTGAAGCGCACATCAAGCTGCTAATTTTGCAGTGTTAAGACTCCAACTCTTGATGCTGCCTGACTGTCTAATGTGAGGATAGTCCAATGGTCCTCGTTTTTACCTCTTATTGAGGAGATATTGTATTTGATAATCTGCAAGACAGTGGAAGGACTGATGTTAAAGCTGAAACTGCAATACTTTGGCCACCTCATGCGACGAGTTGATTCACTGGAAAAGACTGATGCTGGGAAAGGTTGGGGGCGGGAGGAGAAGGGGACGACAGAATGAGATGGCTGGATGGCATCACCGACTCTGTGGACATGAGTTTGAGTGAACTCCGGGAGTTGGTGATGGACAGGGAGGCCTGGCGTGCTGTGATTCATGGGGTCGCAGAGAGTCGGACACGACTGAGCGACTGAACTGAACTGACTGAAGACAGTGTGAGAAGAGCCCCTCCCTTTTCCTTTATTCTTATTTCATACATTGGGAATAATGAGTATGGCTGGGAACTCTTTATTATTCGTATTGAGCTGAAAACAGGGATCCATTTTGGAGATGAAGATCTTTTTTTTTTTGTTAGGTATCACTGTCCCATGAACAACAACACATGACTCCCCTTCTTTCCCTGAAATGAAGAGTAGTAGTTATATAAAAAAAAGTGAAGTTGGAAAGCTATCCCTAACAGACCATAGTGAGCATACATATAGGTTTAAAAATAATTTTGAAAAACAAAGGAGACTTTCAGTCATGGAATATGGCAAATCAGATTGGGATATGGCGTAGTGGTATCACATTGGTTAGGTTGTAAAAACAGGTCTGAGAACAAACACGTTTACCCAAAATTATACTTAACAGTAGTTAAGTAATACCTGTTCATTTGTTTAATCTGTTTTTGGTCAGTTTCTTGAGGTTGACAGCATTGCCACCAGAATATGGTTTTGCTTCTCAGCCTACAGTGGGAAAAACCCCTCATTCACAAATATTTTACATAAGAGCCTGTTTCAGGATTACTTCCATTATTTGTATAATACACTTGATAAAACAGGGTTCAGATTCAGGGATTGAATATGCTAAGAAGCGAATGATGTTTTTCTGCTTTACTGCCTCCTGAGTTATATGCTGCCCCCTTCACTCCCCCACCCCCCAGTTTACAGTCCCTTCTGTATCCAGAGATCAGCAGCAGGGCCATGTGGGGACTTGTTAGAAATGTAGAAGCCCAGGCACTGCTCCAGACCTGAATCAGAACCTGCATTTAACAAGATGCCCAATGAATCTGTGCAATCCAAATAGGAGAAGCCCTGCTTTATGATATACTGCATCGTCTGCTGCCATGAAAAGTAAAGCTCTGAAGACAGGAACGTCACAGAAGGTACAATAAGATTTTTTACCCTCCAAGTGAGTGATGTACTGCTTAACTGAGTGCTGATCGTTTATTTGCTGGGCATTTTATAATCGTTTCCCTTCACCTCAGTCAGAATTATCCTAATTTCAAAGATAGAAACTGGGACTCAGCGTGGTAAACAACATATTCTGTTAGAGGGTTAGGGGTATGTTCTATTGCCTTTTCCTGAGGAGGTTTTTGAGAATGTAGTTTTCTGACCTCTTTATGTCAGAAAAAGACAAAAACTCTTGAAACGGGAAAGTGAGGCTCTGTTGCTGCCTTGTGATTAACCAACTGTTAACCAACAGTCTCCCCCATTAGATCTCTGCTAGATTAAACTAGTAGTCGGCTTTGGAGTCAGGTCAAATCCCAGTTGGGGCACTTACTAACCATACTAGGTCATTCAGTTTAGTTCAGTCACTCAGTCATGTCTGACTTTTTGGGACCCCATGGACTGCAGCATTCCAGGATTCCCTGTTCATCACCAAGTCCCGGAGCGTGCTCAAACTCATGTCCATCGAGTTGGTGATGCCATCCAATCATCTCATCCTCTGTTGTCCCCTTCTCCTGCCTTCAATCTTTCCCAGCATCAGGGTCTTTTCCAATGACTCAGTTCTTCCCATCAGGTGGCCAAAGGATTGGAGCTTCAGCATCAGTCCTTCCAATGAATATTCAGGGTTGATTTCCTTTAGGATTGACTGGTTTATCTCCTTGCCGTCCAAGGGACCGACTCTCAAGAGTCTTCTCCAACACCACAGTTCAAAAGCACCAATTCTTCGGTGCTCAGCTTTATGGTCCAACTCTCACATCCATACATGACTACTGGAAAAACCATAGCTTTGCCTGTATGGACATTTGCCGGCAAAGTAATGTCTGTAATATGCTGTCTAGGTTTGTCATAGCTTTTCTTCGAAGGAGCGTCTTTTAGTTTCACGGCTGCAGTCACCATCTGCAGTGATTTTAGAGTCCAAGAAAATGGTCTCTCACTGTTTCCATTTTTTCCCCATCTATTTGTCATGAAGTGTTTGGACCAGGTGATAATGGCGTTTATTTCAGAGGCTTCAGTTCAGTCGCTCAGTCGTGTCCGACTCTTTGCGACCCCATGAATCGCAGCACGCCAGGCCTCCCTGTCCATCACCAACTCCCGGAGTTCACTCAAACTCATGTCCATCGAGTCGGTGATGCCATCCAGCCATCTCATTCTCTGTCGTCCCCTTCTCCTCCCGCCCCCAATCCCTCCCAGCATCAGAGTCTTTTCCAGTGAGTCAACTCGTCGCATGAGGTGGCCACAGTATTAGAGTTTCAGCTTTAGCATCAGTCCTTCCAATGAACACCCGGGACTGACCACCGCCTCCAGAGGGCGCTGCAGACCAGACGTTCACGTACCACAAAAGTCCGCATGACGTCAGCGCCACTGCGGCGGCCGCCTACGGTGCGCGGACAGCCTCGGCGGCCCCGGCGCGGCAGGCGTGGGCCCGCCCCTCGCAGACGTGGCGGCGGGCGGGGCGGGGTCTGGGAGGGTGAATGGGGCGGGCGGTCCCTGACCGGACGGTCATGTGACTGGGAAGATGGCCGCCTTTCCCTGGTAAGGAAGCAGCGGCGAGTGGGCTTTAGGGAGGTAGCGGCCTTGGTTGCCTTTGGGACTCTTGTTTCTGGGGGTGTGTCTCCGCGAGGGAGTTATGGACTGTTCTCCGTTGGGTTTGGCGAGGTCTCCCACCCAGTCCCCGGATTCAGAGGACATTCCTGATGCCGGACCGGTGGGGTCTTGGTCCTCTCCTCCTATCGCCCTCCTCACGCCGTCCACGCTCCTTTCTCCATTCGTTTTCTCAAAAAAAGCTCAAGTTCCCCGGCTTTCGCTTTCCCAGAAGTTGGCGCGTGTTCTGGGGGCGCGGATGCAGAGAATGGTGGACTCAGCTCTGGTCTGGACAACTCGGAGGACCTGGCTGTGTTCCGAATGACTGGCTTCTTGTAGAGGAGATTTGCCATTCATCTACTCTGCAGGGCCCTCCCTACACCGGGCAGATGCGGAACTTGAGGATACAGAACCCTTAGACATACTCCTTGGATTCAAGGAGCTGCTGTTTACCGGAGCAGATGCGCAGAATAGAAGAATGACCAAAGAAGGCTTTGGGATCAGGCACACCTGACGGCTTGGGGAAGGCTTGAGATAGGAAGAGTCTTAAATTGAGTTTTGGAGGATGAATAGGAGTTCATCGAAAAGGAGCTGTGTGCGTGTGCGGAGGCTAATGGGTGTGTAGACGCCCTTCTGCCTGGAGAGATTGGCGCTGCAGCAGCAGCTGAAGCCTTATGGCGCCTCTCTCTGTAAAATAAAAAAAAAAAAATATATATATATATATAGTTTTGTCACTAAGTCTAAACAACTCTTTGCATCCCTCTGTCCATGGGATTTCCTAGGACAGTTGTGTGAAGAACCGGAGCAAGTTGTTAGTAGTGGAATCATATGGGCACGTGAGCTCTCCTCTACATCTCAGAAAGGGAAATTACTTTCTAATCTTTCTCTGCAAGTGATGTGAAGTGGTTTACATTAAATGAGCTAGTAAGTGAACAAATGAAAAAATATACAGCCCTGGACCTTAGAAATAATCAGATACATACTTCTGGTTTGTATTTCCTTCACCTGGCTAACTCTTTAAAAGGTCTTCCTTCAAAGGCTCGGTACACTAAATTAGGATTAGATGACACTGAGTTCTTATATGTCCTGCCCTGAGTTTTCTTTGACATGGTCACGCAAAAGTCCTTTAAGGGAATTACTAAGACTTAAATGCCGAAACCTATGGCTTCAGTGAACTTAGTTGGCTGGAATTTTGTAATTAGAAGATCCAGGAAGATGCTGTTTGATTTCAGAGCATTTTTACCTTTGGTATATTTTACTTTGGGGCTTCCCAGGTGGCTCAGTGGTAAAGAATCCACCTGCCAATGCAAGAGACTAGGGTTCGATCCCTGGGTCAGGAAGATCCCCTGGAGAGGGAAATAGCAACCCATTCCAGTATTCTTGCCTGGGAAATCTCATGGACAGGAGGACACAAAGAGTTGTTTAGACTTAGTGACTAAACAACGACAATATATATATATTCTGCTTTACAGAGAGAAGAGCCATAAGGCTTTTAGCATCAAGGGTTGCCACAGTTCCTAGTCTGACTGTCCTCTAAACATTTCTGTCTGTGGTAGCACATGTTCCTCTTTCAGTTTGCTCTTGAGACTTGATGTTCTTCAAGTTAAAGGAACTGAGTTTTAACCATCATTGTATTTCCAGTGCGTGGCATGGAGCTTTGCTGATAGTAGGTGTTGAATAATATTATGGAATGAATGAGAAAACTAAGGAGGCCCTCAGAGGAGAAAAGTGTTTGTGACATTAACTGAGATATTTATTGAGCTTTTTATTTTGTGCTGGATGCTGTGCTTAGAGCTGAACGTGCAACATCTTATCTCCTAAAAATCCCATTTTTCAGATGAAAAAATGGAGATAGGAAGATGAAGCAGTTCAGTTAGTTTTACAGCCTGCAAGGAGCACTGAGGTTTGGAGCTCAAGCCTGTGATTTTTAAAAAAATTTTAATTGGAGGATAATTACTTTACAATATTGTGATGGTTTTTGTCATACATCAACATGAATGGGCCGTAGGCATACATGTGTCCCCTCCCTTCTGAACCCTCTTCCACCTCCCTCCCCACCCATCCCTTCAGGTTGTCACAGAGCACTGACTTTGGGTCCCCTGAGTCATCAAGCTCCCCCTGGCAATCTGTTTTACATATACACATGCTGATGTTTCTATTTCAGTGCCATTCTCTCAAACATTCCACCTTCTCCTTCCCCCACTGAGTTCAAAAGTCTTCTTTATGTCGGTGTCTCCTTTGCTGCCCTGCACATAGAATCATCGGTACCATCTTTCTAGACTCCATCAGTTCAGTTCAGTTCAGTTGCTCAGTCGTGTCTGACTCTTTGCGACCCCATGAATCACAGCACACCAGGCCTTCCTGTCTATCACCAACTCCCAGAGTTCACTTAAACTCACGTCCATCGAGTCGGCGATACCATCCAGCCATCTCATTCTCTGTCATCCCCTTCTCCTCCCACCCCCAATCCCTCCCAGCATCAGAGTCTTTTCCAGTGAGTCACATGAGGTGGCCAAAGTATTGGAGTTTCAGCTTTAGCATCGGTCCCTCCAATGATCACCCAGGATTGATCTCCTTTAAAATGGGCTGGTTGGATCTCCTTGCAGTCCATGGAACTCTCAAGAGTCTTCTCCAGCACCACAGTTCAAAAGCATCAATTCTTCGGTGACCAGCTTTCTTCACAGTCCAACTCTCACATCCATACATGACCACTGGAAAAACCATAGCCTTGCCTAGACGGACCTTGATTGGCAAAGTAATGTCTCTGCTTTTTAATATGCTGTCTAGGTTGGTCATAACTTTCCTTCCAAGGAGTAAGCGTCTTTTAATTTCATGGCTGCAGTCAGCATCCACAGTGATTTTGGAGCCCAAAAAAATAAAGTCTGACATTGTTTCCACTGTTTCCCCATCTATTTCCCATGAAGTGATGGGACCAGATGCCATGATCTTTGTTTTCTGAATGTTGAGCTTCAAGCCAGTCTTTTCACTCTCCTCTTTCACTTTCATCAAGAGGCTTTTGAGTTCCTCTTCACTTTCTGCCGTAAGGGTGGTGTCATCTGCATATCTGAGGTTATTGATATTTCTCCCGGCAATCTTGATTCCAGCTTGTGCTTCTTCCAGCCCAGCGTTCCTCATGATGTACTCTGTATATAAGTTAAATAAGCAGGGTGACAATATACAACCTTGATGTACTCCTGTTCCTATTTGGAACCAGTCTGTTGTTCCATGTCCAGTTCTGACTGTTGCTTCCTGACCTGCATCCAGGTTTCTCAAGAGGCAGGTCAGGTGGTCTGGTGTTCCCATCTCTTTCAGAATTTTCCAGTTTGTTGTGATCCACACAGTCAAAGGCTTTGGCATAGTCAATGAAGCAGAAATAGATGATTTTCTGGAACTCTCTTGCTTTTTCCATGATCCAGCTGATGTTGGCAATTTGATCTCTGGTTCTTCTGCCTTTTCTAAAACCTGCTTGAACATCTGGAAGTTCACGGTTCACGTGTTGCTGAAGCCTGGCTTGGAGAATTTTGAGCACGATGACTTTAACTAGCGTGTTAAATGAGTGCAGTTGTGCGGTAGTTTGAGCATTCTTTGGTATTGCCTTTCTTTGGGATTGGGATGAAGACTGACATTTTCCAGTCCATATATATGTGTTAATATATGATATTTGTTTTTCTCTTTGTGACTTACTTCACTCTGTATGATAGGCTCTAGGTTCATCCAGCTCATTAGAACTGACTCATATACATTCCTTTTTATACCTGAGTAATATTCTGTTGTGTATATGTACCACAGCTTCCTTTTCCATTCATCTGCCAGTGGACATCTGTGTTGCTTCCATGTCCTAGCTACTGTAAATAGTGCTGCAGTGAACATCGGGATACCTGTGTCTTTTTCAGTTCTGGTTTCCTCAGGGTGTATGCCTAGTAGTGGGATTGCTGTGTCATATAGTAGATTTGTTAGTCCTGTGATCTTAATCATTATCGTCAGCTGGTCCTTCAGCCTAGGTCGTGGGCTGAGGTTCTTGGGTTGTGCGGCCCCTGAATCCTGCTGTGTTGTCATGGGTCCCCCCAGAATACCTCTTTTCACCCACACTTTTTGTTATCACTGACTTCACTTGTGAGATGTCCAGTGCACTGTGGATGGCATTTCCTGCTCAATCCTGTGGTCATCAGTCAGTTCAGTTCAGTTCAGTCGCTCAGTCGTGTCCGACTCTCCACGACCCCATGAATCATAGCATGCCAGGCCTCCCTGTCCATCACCAACTCCCGGAGTTCACTCAAACTCATGTCCACAGAGTCGGTGATGCCATCCAGCCATCTCATTCTTGGTCGTCCCCTTCTCCTCCCGCCCCCAACCTGTGGTCATAGCACTGTTAAAAAAGTACTGTTCCTTGGAGTCAGAATTTCTACATCATTTTAAGACTATTAGGGAAGGGGAGTACATTGTGATTGGGGGATAAAAAGCTGTGTGGCAAGATTATGTCATTAGCAATTAAAAAAATCACTTGAGAATTAAAAAGCAGTTAGTTGAAGCTTCTGTGGTCTCTCAGTGTCGAAGAATCCACCTGCCAGTGCAGGAGACATGGCTTCAGTCCCCGATCCAGGAAGATCCCACATAGCTTGGAGCAACTAAGCCTGTGTGCCACAACTATTGAGACTGTGCTCTAGAGCCTGGGAGCTGCAACTGCTGAGCCCATGTGCCGCAACTACCCAAGCCCACGACAAGAGAAGCCTCCACATTGAGAAGCCTGAGCACCAAAACTAGAGAGTAGCCCCCCGCTTGCTGCAACTAGAGTAAAGCCAGAGCAACAGCAGACCCAGCACAGCCAAAAGTAAATAAATAAAATTATATAAAGAAAAAGGAGTTAGTGGGTTTTACTATTTCCAGTATAAGGAAATTCACTGGGGGCGGGAGGAGACGGGGATGACAGAGAATGAGATGGCTGGATGGCATCACCAGCTCAATGGACATGAGTTTGGGTGAACTCCGGGAGTTGGTGATGGACAGGGAGGCCTGGCGTGCTGCGATTCATGGGGTCGCAAAGAGTTGGACATGACTGAGCGACTAAACTGAACTGAATAGGATTTATATGCATTCATGTTATTCATTGTAAATAATTTAAAAATAGGGCAGTGTTAATCTTTAATGTGCATTTCAATCACTTGGAAATTTTGATGAAATACAGACCCTGATTCTGTAGGTCGGGATATTTCAACACTCCCCAGTGAAGCCCGTGCTGATGATCTATGGGCCATACTTGGAGTAGCCAGAGGTCAGACCAAGCTCAGAGTGGAGGTATGAAATGTTTGCCTTTTTTCTGCGGCAACTGTCAAGGAACCTGATCTACTTTTTGCATTGCTGGGAGCTGGAATTTGGAGGGAGTTTGGGGGGATTTTTACCAGTTTATCAGGTACATTCACAGGAAGAAGGAAGGCTTTTTGAGAAAATGCCCACTAGAGGTCACTGTTAGCCTTATCAAAGGCCCAGGCTTTGAAGAAAATGCTTTTATAGGAAATGGCAACTCTCTCCAGTATTCTTGCCTGGAAAATTCCGTGAACAGAGGCACCTGATGGGTTGCAGTTCATGTGGCAACAAAGAGTCACACATGACTAAGCGCACACGCACACGCGCACACACACACGCGCACACACACGCGCGCGCACACACACACACACAGAAGGAACTGAGAGCAAAGTTGAGGAAATAATGAAAAATCAAAATAGTAACTTGACATGGACTTTCAGGAAGAGTAAATGTTTCTTCTCCTTTTTTTTTTTTAAAGGTTATTTTTTTTATAAGAAGCAATATTTTTTCCTGAAAGAATCCTTCCCTCAAACTTAAAAAAAAAATCATTTCAAAGCTCAATCCTTAAAATGACAATTGCTTTTTCAAATTCTCAAGGTGACCTGTGGATGATCTATAGAACTGCTGAATCCTAGAGGCAGGCTGCCTCAATATACCTCTTTGTCACATGCTCACCTGTTTTAAGTTAACCAACAGCATCAGCTTCTCCATCTGAGAAATGGACATAATCACAGTGCCTACCTCATAAAGTTAATTAAATGTAATAGAGGTTAAAGGCCTTGGCCTGCATCCTGATGTAGAGTATCAGGGAGGGGAAATCCCCCTCTGCCCCCACTCTCCTGATTTCTTGTGGCTGGACTAATAATAAAACTGACACAAGATAAATCAATGGGAGAAAAGAAACAAGTTTTAATTTATGTGTCTTGCAGAGAGAGATCATAGAAATGAGACCTAAGAAGTGGTCACAATAGGCAGCTCTTATACTTTTTTAGACAAAGAAACTATAAACTTGTGAGTAATTGATAGAACAAAGAAAGTTAGGCTTTTAGTCAGTTCAGTTCAGTCACTCAGTTGTGTCAGACTCTGCGAACCCATGGACTGCAGCACACCAGACTTCCCTGTCCGTTACCAACTCCTGGAGCTCACTCAAACTCATGTCCATCGTGCCGGTGATGCCATCCAACCATCTCGTCTTCTGTCGTCTCCTTCTCTTCCCACCTTCAGTCTTTCCCAGCATCAGGGTCTTTTCCAATGAGTTGGTTCTTCAGATCAGGTGGCCAAAATATTGGAGTTTAAGCTTTAGCATCAGTCCTTCCAATGAATATTCAGGGCTGATTTCCTTTAGGATTGACTGGTTGGATCTCCTTGAAGTCCAAGAGACTCTCAAGAGTCATCTGCAACACCACAGTTCAAAAACATCAATTCTTCAGCACTCAGCTTTCTTTATAGTCCGACTCTCACATCCATATATGACTACTGGAAAAACCATAGCTTTGACTAGATGGACCTTTGTTGGTAAAGTAATGTCTTTGCTTTTTAATATTCTGTCTAGGTTGGTCATAGCCTTTCTTCCAAGGAGCAAGTGTCTTTTAATTTCATGGCTGCAGTCACCATCTGCAGTGATTTTTGGAGCCCCCCAAAATAAAATCTGTCACTGTTTCCATTGTTTCCCCATCTATGCCATGAAGTGATGTGACCAGATGCCATGATCTTAGTTTTTTGAATGTTGAGTTTTGAGCCAACTTTTTCACTCTCCTCTTTCACTTTCATCAGGAGGCTCTTTAGTTCTTCTTCACTTTCTGCCATAAGGGTGGTGTTATCTGCATATCTGAGGTTATTGATATTTCTCCTGGCAATCTTGATTCCAGCTTGTGCTTTATCCAGCCCATCATTTCTCATGATGTACTCTGCGTATAAGTTAAATAAGCAGGGTGACAATGTACAGCCTCGATGTACTCCTTTCCTGATTTCTTTACAGATTTCTCAGGAGGCAGGTTAGGTGGTCTGGTATTCCCATCTCTTTGAGAATTTTCCACAGTTTGTTGTGATCCACACAGTCAAAGGCTTTGGTGTAGTCAGTAAAGCAGAAATAGATGTTTTTCTGGAACTCTCTTGCTTTTTTGGTGATCCAGCAGATGTTGGCAATTTAATCTCTGATTCCTCTGCTTTTTCTAAATCCAGCTTTAATACCTGGAAGTTCATGGTCCAGGTACTGTTGAAGCCTGGCATGGAGAATTTTGAGTATTACTTTGCTAGCATGTGAGATGAGTGCAGTTGTGTGGTAGTTTGAACATTCTTTCGCATTGCCTTTCTTTGGGATTGGAATGGAAACTGACCTTTTCTAGTCCTGTGGCCACCTCTGTGTTTTCCAGAGTTGCTGGCATATTGAGTGCAGCACTTTCACAGCATCATCTTTTAGGATTTGAAATAGCTGAACTGGGATTCCATCACCTCCACTAGCTTTGTTTGTAGTGATGCTTCCTAAGACCCACTTGACCTCGCATTCCAGGATGTCTGGCTCTAGGTGAGTGATCACACCATCTGATTATCTGGGTCGTGAAGATCTTTTGTGTACAGTTCTTCTGTGTATTCTTAACCACCTCTTCTTGATATCTTCTGCTTCTGTTAGGTCCATACCATTTCTGTCCTTTATTGAGCCCATCTTTGCATGAAATGTTCCCTTGGTATCTCTAATTTTCTTGAAGAGATCTCTAGTCTTTCCTAGTTAGGAAGGAAGAAAGACTAGTTCTCTAGTCTTTCCTAGTTAGGCTTTGGGTGCTTAATTAGTGAAGAATATGAACAGCAGACTTGTGGTAGTAAAGAGATAACGAGGTTCGTTTTTATACATTTCTTGGCCCTGAATTCCTTGTCTCTGGTGACAAGGGTATCCTTCTACCTTCAGATTCAGGGAAAGCACTTCTTACATGGAAGACCTGCTTTCTGCTTTCAGGAAGATGGGAGGGTCAACATGTCGCTTTTTACATCAGCTCTTTCTTAAGTAGCTTTAATTAAAAATAATCAATATGCCATATTTTGGGGTGGCCTACTATGGACCCTAACATTAATAAGCACGTAAGGGCTTCCCTGGTGGCTCAGAGGTTAAAACGTCTGCCTCCAATGCGGGAAACCTGGGTTCCATCCCTAGGTCAGGAAGATCCCCTGGAGAAGGAAACGGTAACCCACTTCAGTATTCTTGCCTGGAAAATCCCATGGATGGAGAAGCCTGGTAGGCTACAGTCCACGGGGTCGCATAGAGTCGGACACGACTGAGCGACGGAACAGAACGGAATAAATGAGAACTGATATTTGGTTGCATATCAGATCATCTTGGTGTTTTGACTTTGTGCTTTCTGCAGCTGTTGATTTGCTAATAACTATTATAGAGGTGAAAAATGCATTTGCAGTTAAATTTCAGGTCAGATTATATTTCTCCTCATTCAATTAGCTTTTCAGAATTCTATTGATAAAGTTAAGAATGATCTGAAAGGAGGAAAAGTATAATTTGATTTTTTTAAAACTCCATTAGGGCTATTGATGGCTAGTTTTCCAATTTATTCTTCAGGGTTTTGTTTGTTTTATTAATCAAGAGTTGGTTGGTGGCATATTAAAAGGAGCTTGGAAGACTATTTCTGCAGTGAATTCAGCTGCAATAATTTTGGAAGATGAAGGCAGTATATGTTTAGTAAATGTGACCCAAAGGAACTAGGCAGTATATTGTGGTAGGAGTTTTCCTTTAAAAACAAAAACAAGCAGAGGCTGGTCCGTATTGTTCATTAGTTTTTCTCCTTTCCTACACCCAAAGTGAAATTTATTTGGAAAGGGATAGAAGTAAAATTACATGGGATTTCAGTTCTTTGGTACTCTTAGATTTCTGGGTTGGTGGGGCTTACTGAGTAAAGCCAATTAAGTGCTGACTGGATTTGGGGTTCATACAAATGTTAATAAAGTTAAGAAGCTGTGAATCGGGTGAGTGTGAGGGTGGGAGGGATGAGTTCAGGCATTTGGAGGCCAGGGAAGCAAAGGGGCCAGCTTCCTGTGCTGTGAGAATTTTGTTTTTAAGCAGTACCTCCCCTGCCTTTTGTGTTCTAGTTGTCATGCGTTTGCTCTATGTCTATTGTAAACGCCATGAGAAGGTATTTTTGTAGTTGCTTTGGTTTCACCTACACCTTTATCTTCTGTGCTCTTTAGTGTGCGTATTGCATATACGCATTGTTGTTCAGTCGCTCAGTCGTGTCCGACTCTTTGCCACCCTGTGGACTGCAGCACGCCAGGCCTGCCTGTCCTTCACCATCTCCCGGAGCTTACTTAAACTCATATCCATCAAGTCAATGATGCCATCCAACCATCTCATCCTCCATCGTCCCCTTTCTTCTCCTGCCCTCAATCTTTCCCAGCATCAGGGTCTTTTCCAGTTAATCGGTTCTTCGCAATCAGGTGGCCAAAGTATTGGAGTTTCAGCTTCAGCATCAGTCCTTCCAGTGAACATTCAGGACTGATATAGTCAGTTCAGTTGAGTTGCTCAGTCGTGTCTGACTCTTTGCGACCCCATGAATCACAGCACGCCAGGCCTCCCTGTCCATCACCAACTCCCAGAGTTCACTCAAACTCATGTCCATCGAGTCGGTGATGCCATCCAGCCATCTCATTCTCTGTTGTCCCCTTCTCCTCCTGCCTTCAATCTTTCCCAGCATCAAGGTCTTTTCAAATGAGTCACATATAGATATATAAACACATATGCATGTATATCAGATAGGCAGATAACACCACCCTTATGGCAGAAAGCGAAGAGAAACTAAAGAGCTTCTTGAAGGAAGAGGAGAGAGAAAAAGCTGGCTTAAAACTCACCATTCAGTAAACTAAGATCATGGCATCTGGTCCCATTACTTCATGGCAAATAAATGGGGAAACAATGGAAACAGTGACAGACTTTATTTTCTTGGGCTGCAAAATCACTGCAGATGGTGACTGCAGCTATGAAATTAAAAGTTGTGCACTCCTTGGAAGAAAAGCTATGACCAACCTAGACAGCATATTAAAAAGCAGAGACATTACTTTACCAACAAAAGTCTGTCTGGTCATAGCTATGGTTTTTCCAGTAGTCACGTATGGATGCAGTCCGTGGGGTCAGAAAGAGTCAGACGTGATTCAGTGACTGAATTGAACTGAAATACATATATACATGGATATTTTTTGCTTTCAGCTGGGATCATTTTCCTTCTACTTTTCAGCTTTTAAAAAAATTTAATGTGTGGTTCTGCTGCTGCTGCTGTTCTTCCTTTTCTTTGACTGGAAACTTCTTTGTTTTGCTATAATGTTTGCAGGATAGTTTAACTAGGTCTAAAATTCTTGGTTAGCAAGTATTTTCTTTCAGTACTCTAATACTCCAGTATTCCTTTGTCTTCTGGATCTCATTTTATGCAGAGATAATAATCTTAGTGTTGTCCTTTGGTAATAATATATCTTTATAAGAAATTTTTGTTCTAGTTTTTAGCCATTTTACTATGAAGGCCCTGAGTGTGGTTGTTTTTTGTTTTGTTTTTATGCTCGTCTTGCTTGGGGCACAAGTGTTTCTTGAATCTGTGAATTGATGTCTTTCTTTAGTTTGGGAAATTTTTTAGCTATTATCTGTTCAGATACTGCTTCTGCCTGTTCTTTCTGTCTTCGTCAAGATTCAGATATACGTGTTAGGCGTTTCTTCATGTCCTTTTTGTCTTTTCCACTCTTCTGTGCTTTTCATGTTTTGTCCTTTCCATGCCTGAATGTGAATTATCTCTCCCCCTTTATTTTTCTTTTCACGAATCCCTCCACTTGTTAGTTCTCCACAAGACTGATGAAACTGTCTGCGCTTCATCTATTTGGCTTCTTCCTCTTGCTCTATACAGCTTAATTGGTGGCTACTTGAAGGGAAACCAGGACCGAATCTCTCACTTCTCAGCCTTCCCTTTTCTTCAGAAGCTTTTCCGTCAAGCCCTGGCTGTCTCCATAGCCCTGAACCCTAGTTTCTATCTCCAGCCTTGTGAGTCTTCCTTAAAGCTGCTCTGGCTGCTCTGCCTCCTAGCAGCCGCCCTCTGCCTGGCTTCAGCCTCTTGTCTCATGTCAAGAATCAACAGCGCCCGGCCAGAGATAGCCAGCAAGAAGTTGGCATCACCTCAGTGAGCTTCCCTTTGTTCTGGTGTCTGGCCTCACAGGTGTTGTTTGCCTTGGCAGCTCTCTGTACCTTCAAATCATTAAAAAAATTTTTTTTTTTTTAAATTTACCTTTACTTACTGGTTTTGGTAGAAATACTGTTCCACTGTCAACTGTCTCATCCAAAAAAAAATTTTTTTTTTTTTAGCAAAAAGTTTTTAATGTGTATGCATCTCCAACTAAATTGGGTTTCTGGGTTTTGCTGTTTACCAGGCATTCCAGGAATAGGAACTACAAGGCTGAGTTTGCGTCATGCCGATTGGAGGCTGTACCGCTGGAGTTTGGGGACTATCACCCACTGAAACCAATAACAGTAAGTTTTGTTAAGGGTCCCTCTATGACATTCCTATTCCATAAAATTATAGACAGTATTCCTGGGTCTTTCTCATTTTGTCAGTGGTGGCTGATTTTGGATTTTTAAATCAACCAGTTTATTCACTGCCCCGTTTTTTGTGATGTTGGCTTCACCCATTATCACTTTGATTCCCTTTGTCATATTAGTGAGGTGGTCATGAGTGTGGGATGCCTTTGTTCCTGATTTGGAGGCGTAAAGAAAATACTTCTTAATTTGCCTATTTGAAGTATTGAGGTCACTCTAATTACTATTACCTCCATTGTATGGCTGTACCATATTTTGTTTATTCAGTCACCCAGTAACTGACATTTTGACTATTTGTACTTTTTGCTTTTTTAAAAAAATGTGTGTTTATTTAATTTTTGGTTGCACTGAGTCTTCGTTGCTTTGTGCTGGCTTTCTCTAGTTGTGGTGAGTGGGGGGCTACTCTCTAGTTTTGGTTCATGGACTTTTTATTGCTGTGGTTTCTCTTCTTGTGGGGCACAGGCTCGAGGTGCACGGGCTTCAGTAGTTACAGCACGTCGGCTTCAGAAGTTGCAGCACAGGGCTCAGTGGTTTTGGTCCACAGGCTTTGCTGCTCTGTGGCATGTGGAATCTTCCCGGACCAGGGATTGAACCCACGTCCCCTGCCTTGGCAGGCTGATTCTTATCCATTGTACTACCAGGGAAGTTCCTGTTTACAGTTTTTGATTATTATGAATAATGCTGCTGTAAACATTCACGTATAAGTTTTTCTGTAGGTGTATGTCTTAATTTCTTTCAGGCAGGTTTATGGGAGAAGTCAGAAAGTTTTAAAAATTTTGATTCCTCCTGGTCTTAGTCTTTGAGGGATCAGTTCAGTTCAGTCGCTCAGTCGTGTCCGACTCTCCGCGACCCCATGAATCACAGCACGCCAGGCCTCCCGTCCATCACCAACTCCCGGAGTTCACTCAAACTCATGTCCACAGAGTCGGTGATGCCATCCAGCCATCTCATTCTCCGTCGTCCCCTTCTCCTCCCGCCCCCAACCTTTCCCAGGTTGTTAATTTATTTCACTAAATGAACCTAGGGTGGCAGTAGGGGTTTTGAGGCAAGGAATGTGGTTAGGCTTCATATTCTAAGGGAAATGGAAAAGAGAGCAGACCGAGGGCTTGTGAAAGGAATGGTAAGTGGCATACACATGCCTGCTGAAATTGGAGACCATTGGATCTTTATGGTTATGAGATATTCTTAGATGCACTAGCTGTCTGGTGGAAGAAGCAGAGAAGTCTCTGAGCTCAGAGAACAGATTTGGTCAGAGTGAGAGTGTGAGGGCTGGAAGCAAAGGAGGTTGTGATCAGAATATTATATTGTTGTTAAGATTCTGATAGGGTACAGCTTTGGGGTTGAAAATGTTGTGAATCCGTCATATGGACATTTAACTGAGGCTTCTTTTTGCAAAGTCTCAAAGAGTAGGATATAGCAGGGAAAGTTAGGTAAATGTCCAGAGCAAAAATAAGGCAGGTAGTAGAGGAAATAACCACAGGTCAGTGGCACGGCAGATCAGTCAGTCAGGGGCCAAGTCAGGCAACAGAAACTATAGAAGATTTTTGAACAGGGAAATTTAAAGAATTGTTAATTAGTAAAAGGTAGTTGATTACTATAAAGGATGAAACAGGGCTAAAGCAGGAGTTATCATTATTATGGCCAGTATCCCAGTTTTGTAAATAAAGTTTTATTGGAACACAGCCATACTCATTCATTTATATATTATCTGTTTTCATGCAGAGTTGAATTGGGACAGACTATTTGGCCCACAAAGCCTAAAATATTTGCTGTTGGACCTCATAACAGTGCCAGCCTTGCTCTAAGAGGTCCAAAAGTACCACGTACATCAACTCCAGGTTGAGGAACAGTGGCTAGTGAAGGAACTTTGAGGACTTTGATAGAGCCTATCCCCAACCCCAGGCTGAAATTCAGCGTCGCTGAAGAGGGTATGGCTGACACAGGAACACACAGGTTGCCTATGGCAAAGAAACCTGATAGAGCTGTCAGATGGGAAGAGCATGGCCTGAGGGTGCAGCTGGAACTGGTCTTTGAGGACCACTGGGCTTCTATACTGAATTTTAAAATGGAGGACTGGAACCCTGATGAGAATATCTTCCTGCTGCTGTTGCCTTTGAATACCCTTTATTCACAAAATCTAACATTGTGCTAGCTGGCAAGGAGGAATGTTTATAAGGTCTAGTTCTGGTATCACAACGTACAGCAAAGGGTGGATCTGGAACGGATACACAGTAAATTGATAACCACCGCATAAAAATGATGGAGAACAGTATAGGAGAATGGCATGCATCTCATAGGTTTTTGCATGAAAGTGGAAGGATAAAGGGAAGCAGAAACGTAAGTAAGCAAAAACGGGGAGCTTCAGGATCTGAGGACTACACGGTAATTAGGTGTTTGAGAAAATGAGGTGGTTTCATTTAAGCATGAACAAGAAGAGAAAGAACATTTGATTTATGGTAGCCAAGCCTCAAAGGTGAAAATTTTTTAATTTTTAAGGGATTGTACAGTACTGAGTTTCAGCCCTTCCTTGCAGTACTTGGCATTTAGGTTTGGTGTAATACTTGATGAATTAATTCATTATGTAAAGACTTCCTAGGTGACGCTAGTGGTAAAGAACGTGCCTGCCAATGCAGGAGACGTTAGAGGTGTGGGTCAAACCCTGGGTCGTGAGATCGCTGGAAGAGGGGCATGGCAACCCGCTCCAGTATTCTTGCCTGGAGAATCCCCTGCCAGGCTACAGTCCATAGGGTCACAAAGAGTGGGACATGACTGAAGTGACTTAGCACAAACACTAATTACTAATATGGAGTGCTGTCCTAAATAGCATCTTAGTCTATCTGTGAGTTTACTTAAAAAACAGAACAAAAAGCAGGCAGGAGATATGGATGGTCCCTCTTGGGTTAGCACTTTTTTTATTAGCAAGTAATAGATGCCGTGTGGTTGTCATCTTGGGTGGGATGAAGTTGACAGATGCCAGTGGATACTGGGGACGTGAAGTTTCTGAATGACAGAGAACCTGAAAACGTGGAGGTGATTCCATAAAGCAGGCGATCACAAGACCGAGCTTCAACCTCACAGGGCCCTCAAATCCCCATGGGCTTAGGTGGCTGCGGCTGACCCATCAGTGAGTTGGTTCCAGTCTCAGGAACTCAAACCCAGAAGCTAGGAGAGTCTCTTCTCTGCGGTTTCCGTGTGCTCAGTTGGGTTACATGTCCTTCCCCGACTCAACCCTGGTGACGGGGTGTGGAATATGCTGATTGATTGGGTTGGGGCTCATGTCCACCGTGGGAACTGGGAGCAGAGTCCACTCCACCAGGCCTGCAAGAGCTGAGAGTCAGGTAGGGCTGCTTTCATTCCCAAAGAAAATCGGGACTGTTGAGCCTGGGAGATGGAGGAATGGATGCCAGGCAGGCAGGCACAACAAACATGTGCCAGTGGAGGCACTTCACCCAGCTACCTGCAGTTGGTGTCAAACCCCACAGGTTTAGGGCAGGGCCTTCTTCACGCAGCCCTAGCTTCAGACTCCAGCAGCAAATCTGGGGGCCCCTAGGCCACTCGCACGTCTGATCAGCTGGCTCCAAATCCATGGTTTCTGGAGACCTCCCTTTTTTTTTATGAGTCAATGTTTCATTTCCCTGACCAGTACTTTCAGTTGTGTCTCTGATACTGTGTTTAAAATCTTCAGAGTCCCCCAAAACAGCATTCAGACTTCCTATATCCAGAAACAGGGACCCAGAGGCAAAAATGGTCAGGCTCCAGGCTGTTTTCAGGTGGGACAGTGGCAGACATTCCTGTGCAAGTCTGTGTCAGCTTTTAACTGAAATGCCTTTAAGCTCTCCATCCCGAAAGTCTTCTACGGTATCTATGACAGAAATACACTCATCCGCATATGCACAGCTCCGTGGGGTTGGGGGCAAGGTTGGGGGCATTACATCAATACCGGCCAGACTTCTTATTCAGCCGGAAACTGGACTTCTGGTTCAGTTTAATAACAAGAAGATGCGCAAAACTGTGGTGAGTGTCCTGGCTCTTCCTCGAGCTAGAGCTCAGTGTGAATGGAAGCACTACCCACGATAAAGGCAAATTAGGCTCTGTTAAAAAAAAAAAGTTGCTGCTGTCTCTGTGAGCTGCTTCTAAGAATCCAGGGATGCCACATCTCATTCCTCATCCAGACATGGCCAGTTTCTCCAGCAAAGCTACATGGGAAGCATAAAAACCTTTTGTTAACTTTTGAGGGATATAGATTGTTTTTTTTTACATTTACTTAGTTAGCCTTGCTGCTGCTGCTGCTGCTATGGCGCTTCAGTCGTGTCTGACTCTGTGCCACCCCACAGACGGCAGCCCACCAGGCTCCCCCATCCCTGGGATTCTCCAGGCAGGAACACTGGAGTGAGTTGCCATTTCCTTCTCCAATGCATGAAAGGGAAAAGTGAAAGTGAAGTCACTTAGTCGTGTCCGACTCTTTGCAACCCCTTGGACTGCAGCCTCCCAGGCTTCTCCACCCATGGGATTTTCCAAGCAAGAGTACTGGAGTGGGGTG
Source organism: Moschus berezovskii (assembly GCF_049115385.1). Taxonomy (NCBI): domain Eukaryota; kingdom Metazoa; phylum Chordata; class Mammalia; order Artiodactyla; family Moschidae; genus Moschus; species Moschus berezovskii. The sequence continues at coordinate 25,086,278 of NC_142486.1, read as the reverse complement.
CCATCACCTTCTCCATTAGTTAGCCTTACTGGGTCTTAGTTTCGGCATATGGGATCTTTTATCTTTAGTTGCAGCATGTGGAATCTAGTTCCCTGACCAGGGATTGAACTCCAGGCCCCCTGCATTGGAAGCATGGAGACCTTGCCACTGGACCACCAGGGAAGTCCCTACAGGAAGGATTTTTTATTCCTCCCACTAACAAGAATTATGTATGCACACACACACTCAGACACATACATTTCCATGTTCAAGGAAGATTTTCTTCCATGAGCTCAGGACTCCAGAATCCGGCCTCCCCCAGGCCGAGAGACACTGCCTATTAACTGCACAGATCCGATAAACTGACATACTGTATGTGGCTCCTCACAGATGAGAGGGCAGGGGCAAAGAGAGTGGATACTTCTGGGGGATTTGCTTTTGGTCTGAAATCCAGTCTGCTCAGCAATCCTCTAGGCTCTGGGAGAGGTTCTGTGGGTGTGAGATGGTGGATGACCTGATGGTCCCAGCCCACTGTGATTGAGTGGGGACCAAGTAGCATCTCTCACAAAGTCTCTGTGGACTTGGCTTCTAAACACTCCGGCAAGGCCTCAGTCCACAGCGAGTGAGCAATGCTCACTGATAAAGGCTAGGAAGGATAACTGAGTGGGGAGAACACCAGCCCAGTGACACCCTGGGAGTGCGCAGCTAGCTGAGGGCGCAGCTCGCACTCTTGGTGTCCAGAAGGGAGACAGTCCCATTCTCAGCACTGAAGACAACTTTGTTCTGCTAAGGAGGCCCAGCCAGTGAGGTAGGAGGGTAGTCGGAGGCACTGCAGTCCTTCTGTGATGCTGGCTTGAGACAGCCGGTATCCTGCAGTAAAATTCCATTGTCCTCACCACCTGGAAGAATCCTTGTGGGGAGAGACAGCTGCACAGGTGACCTGCCCAGAGTGAGCTCGGAATGAATTCAAAACCTTGATGCAGAAGTGTTTCCTACTGCGGACTCTTCTGCTGTGTGCAAGAACTCAGGACGCTGACTGTAGACAGTGTCATCGTGCTCACACTTGCAGAACTTGCTGACAATAAGTGTCTCCTTCTCATCCAGCTCCTCCAATTCAACAGCGCCTGAATCGGAAGCCACTAGGATACCTCTGTCCTATACCCAAGTGAGGCCAGCCTCCCTGGCCTCTATCTGGGGGTTGGGGGGTGAGGTTTCCTTCCTCATCTCCACAGTTCCAACTCCAACCTAGAGTCAAACTGGATGCCCAGTGGAGATTCAGCTCTGTGAGCCCCGTGTCCCTCAGGTTTGATAATTTTCTAGAACAACTCAGAACTGAGACAAGTGCAGTACTTATGCTTATAGTTTCGTTATAAAGGATGCACACGAGGACCAGCCAAATAGGGCAAGGTCTGGGAGGGTCCCAAACACAGAGCTTCCGTGCCTTCTGCCTGTGGAATCAGGGTGCATCACCTCCCAGCACATCATCTTGTTTGACTGGGAAGCTCCACTGAGCTTTGGTGTCCAAACTTTCTGTTGGGGTTTTGTTTACATAGGCATGATTGGCTGATTCCTTGGCCACATGATCGAACTTTATCTACAGCTTCCCCCAGCCTCCACTAAAGTGAGGCTCTTATCACCTGTCTGAAAGTCTTGACCCTGTAATCACATGTTTGGTCTTTCTCATGCCCCCATGTAGCAGCTTCTCATTAGCATAAACTCAGCTGTGATCCAGAGGCTCATGAGTGAATGATGCTCCAAGGACAAGGAACCTCCTTTTCAGGAACCAGGGACAGAGGCCAGTCAAATTCTCGTTTATCCAACATCCTCTCTTCTTCATTCTCTTGCATCCTGTTCTATCTTTCTGAAGATTGGTTCTGGGTTTTCATAGCGTCCTTTTGAAAAGGAGTAGAACCTGACTACCCCTCCTGAATGTTGACTCAATTTTCAGCAGACAAACTCTAGTTGGATCTTCTTGGCTCAGACCCTGGTCGGTCCTCTGAAGTTGGGGAGGAATGGGGGCCAGTGGAGCACAAATATGTCCCTCAGCACATACACATTTCTCCTAAAAGGGAGGAGCTGGGCGCTCACTGCTTTGTGATGATGAGATGGCCGTGCAGAACTACTGACACTGGGATCTCTCATATTCTGGTTCATTACCCTACTGGGACCGTTGCTGCAAATGTCAATTCTGATGCCGTGGGTCTGGGCTGGGGCTTGGGAGTCTACATATTTATAAGCCACCAGGTGCAATGGATGCTGCTTGTCCAGAGACCACACTTTGAGTAAGAAGGCCCCATGAAAAATCAGTTATATCATCACCTCCTAATCCATAGAGGCCCCGTCTCTCCCTTCCTAATCCTAGCTTCTCAGCTTCTCTTCCTCAACAGCTGGGACTCTGAGTCATGTCAGCTTTTCACGAAAAATAAGGGTCCCTGCTGCAAAGGAATGGTCAGTTTATAATGAAACGAGGGAAAACCCATTTGAGTGTCTCATTGGGAGAAGTCATAGGAGACTTCCATTTTACCTCCACAATTTTTCCCCACAGGTCACAGAGTCAAAGACAAAGAAAGTGAGCCGGAAGGGAAGCACTTCTTCCACATCCTCTTCATCCTCCAGCTCCGTCGTGGACCCGCTGAGCAGCGTCCTGGATGGGACCGACCCCCTCTCCATGTTCGCAGCCTCTGCTGACCCTGCAACTCTGGCGGCTGCCATGGTAACGCTGTCAGCTGGATCGGCCCTGTGGGTGCCAGGATGGGGGTTTCCATTGAACAAGTAATGCGCAGCGGAGTCTGATGGCACTGCTGCTGAGAGGCCGGAGTAGATCCTGGAAACTACTTTTTTTTTTTTAAGCGTTTAAAAAATTTTTCACTTCACTTGTTTTATGTTCTTTCCTTTGGATTTTATGTAATTAATTATGTAAGCAATTCGCTAATTTTTCATTTAAAAAATCAAACATTATCAGTGAAGTCAGCCCATCCTCACTCTGTTCTCCACTCTGGAGGTCAGCAGTATGACCAGTGTAAATGCATATCATTTAACTTTTTGTTTGTATTTTCATAGATATTTATGACAGTAGTTTCTGAGCATTTACATACATACTCATATATAAATAATAGCAACAACAGTAATAACAGGATCGGCTAACAGCACAGCAGGAGTTTTATAGTAAATTCCAAGTTTAGTTGCCATGCTGCCTAGTGCAAGAGATATTATAAGCCTCATTTAAAGAGGGCCACACAGAGGAACAAATATGTTAAGTCACATCCAAGTTAGAATTCAAGTCCTGGCCTGACTTTAGGATCCACCATCATTCTTTGCTGGCATCGCATACATCTGTTTACTTTCTTTTTCTTTTTTAACATACATACAATTTTTTTTTAACCTGACCATATGTCTTGGAGAACTTTCTATATTAGTACTTACAGAACCACTTTCTTATTTTGAATCCTGCATTGTATCATTAGGAACAGGACATGCTTTAATCTGCCATGATGGACACATAAACTGTGTGCATGTGGTGTTTGGTGGTATAATCAGTGCTGCATTGGTTCTTGAACGTACACAGATCTTGGTGCCCTGCACAAGGGTTTCTGTAGGGTAACTTGTTAGGAGTTCATTACTGGGTTAAGGTAATGTGTGTGTAAAATTTTGATGGCTACTGCCAGATCGTTCTCCAGAAAGGGCTTACCAGTTTATACTTTCATTGGCATAGCAGTATTTTGGAGTGCCTGTCCCCTGCATCCTTGCCAACTAGGATAATTATGAGTCATTGAAAACACTTTTTTTTTCTTTATCTTTGGCCACACCTTGTGCCATGCAGAACTTCCCTGACCAGGGATCAAGCCTGCAACTTCTGCCATGGAAATGTGGAGTCTTAACCCCTGGACCTCCTGCGAAGTTCGAAATCTTGCCATTCTGATTGTTGAAAAATAATCTCTTTTACTTTGCCTTTCCTTCATTCTTAATGAGTTTAAATATCTTTTGATAGGTCTGTTGGCCTTTTGTGGTGAATTGGCTTGAAAATTTTTTATCATAGTAAATCTTTAGACATATCTATTTTCAGTTCAGTTCAGCTGCTCAGTCGTGTCCGACTCTTTGCGACCCCATGGACTGCAGCATGTCAGGCTTCCCTGTCCTACACCAACTCCTGGAGCTTGCTCAAACTCATATCCATCGAGTCAGTGATGCCATCCAACCATCTCATCCTCTGCGGTCTCTTTTCCTCCTGCCTTCAATCTTTCCCAGCATCAGGATCTTTTCAAATGAGTCAATTGTTCCCATCATGTAGTCAAAGTATTGGAGTTTCAGCTTCAGCATCAGTCCTTCCAGTGAATATTCAGGACTGATTTCCTTTAGGATGGACTGGTTGGATCTCCTTGCAGACCAAGGGACTCTCAAGAGTCTTCTCCAACACCACAGTTCAAAAGCATCAATTCTTCGGGACTCAGCTTTCTTTATAGTCCAACTCTCACATCCATACATGACTACTGGAAAAACCATAGCTTTGACTATAGGGACCTTTGTTGACAAAATAATGTCTCTAGCTTGGCCATAGCTTTTCTTCCAAGGAACAAGCTTTTTATAATTTGATGACTGCAGTCACTATCTGTAGTGATTTTGGAGCCCCCCCAAAATAAAGTCTGTCACTGTTTCCATTGTTTCCCCATCTATTTGCCATAAAGTGATGGAACCAGATGTCTTAGTTTTCTGAATGCTGAGTTTTAAGCCAGCTTTTTGACTCTCCTATTTCACTTTCATCAAGAGACTGTTCAGTTCTTATTTGCTTTCTGCCATCAGGGTGGTGTCATCTACGTATCTGAGGTTATTGATATTTCTCCCAGCAGTCTTGATTCCAGCGTTTGCTTCCTCCAGCCTGGCATTTCGTGTGATGTACTCTGCATATAAGTTACATCAGCAGGGTGACAGTATACAGCCTTGACATACTCCTTTCCCAATTTGGAACCAATCTGTTGTTCCATGTCTGGTTCTAATGATTGCTTCTTGACCTGCATACAGATTTCTCAAGAGGCAGGTCAGGTAGTCTTGTATTTCCATCTCTTGAAGAATTTTCCACAATTTGTTGTGATCCACAGCGTCAAAGGCTTTGGCATAGTCAATAAAGCAAAAGTAGATGCTTTTCTGGAACTCTTGCTTTTTCGATGACCCAACAGATGTTGGCAGTTTGATCTCTGGTTCCTCTGCCTTTTCTAAAACCAGCTTGAGCATTTGGAAATTCACTGTTCACATATTTTTGAAGCCTTACTTGAAGAATTTTGAGCATTACTTTGCTAGCGTGTGAGATGAGTACAATTGTGTTGTAGTTTGAACATTCTTTGGCATTGCCTTTCTTTGGAATTGGAATGAAAACTGACCTTTTCCAGTCCTGTGGCCAGCTCAGTTTTCCAAATTTGCTGGCATGTTGAGTGCAGCACTTTCACAGCATCATCTTTTAGGATTTGAAATACCTCAACTGGAATTCGATCACCTCCACTAGCTTTGTTCATTGGGATGCTTCCTAAGGCCCACTTGACTTTGCATCCCAGGATGTCTGGCTCTAGGTGGGTGATCACACTGTTGTGATTATCTGGGTCATGAAGATCTGTTTTGTCTAGTTCTTCTGTGTATTCTTGCCACATCTCTTCTTAATATCTTCTGCTTCTGTTAGGTGCATACCATTTCTGTCCTTTATTATGCCCATCTTTGCATGATATATTCCCTTGGTATCTCTAATTTTCTTGAAGAGATCGCTAGTCTTTCCCATTTTATTGTTTTCCTCTATTTCTTTGCATTGATCACTGAGGAAGGTTTTCTTATCTCTCCTTGCTACTCTTTGGAACTTTGCATTCAAATGGGGATATCTTTCCTTTTCTCCTTTACCTGTCCCTTCTCTTCTTTTCTCAGCTATTTGTAAGGCCTCCTCACAAATAAGGAGGTCTTCTCCTTGTAAGAATCTATTATATTCTACAGTAAAGGACTATCTGCCTTCTGCTCATGCCTTTTTTTTTTAACCTTGTTGAGTTATAATTGACAAATAAAATTGAAATGTATTTAAAATGTCCAATGATATGGTTTGATACCCATATACATTGTGAAAATATTCCGTACATTGAGTTAACTTGTCTATCACCTCACATATTTACCCTTTTTTTTCTATGAGAACATTTAAGTTCTACTGTCTTAGCAAATTTCAATTATCCAATAATGTTATCAACGATCATCACCATGGTTACTTATACTTTTTAAAACAATTGCTGCTGAAGAGATGGTCTTGCCTTTCCTTAGGACAACTCCAGAAAGAAGCGTGACAGGGATGATAACTCCATCGTAGGGTCAGATTTTGAGCCTTGGGCCAGCAAACGAGGAGAGATCCTTGCCCGGTACACTACCACGGAAAAGCTCTCTATTGTAAGTACCAGTACGCTTTTCTCCCAGTGTCTGCTTTAGATGTAGCCGTCACTTCTTTTTGTTATTACGATCTGTGCCTGATTCCGGCATATAGGTTCCCGGCCTGCTGCCCCTCCTCCAGCAATTCTTCAACACCAGCGTGGTGTCCTGTAAATCAACTCAATTGTGATAATGGAGAAAGCATCAGATCCCACAGGTTAAGGGCTCAGCCCCACATCCAATGCCAGTCAGAAGTCCATGTTGTTACTCTGCTTCTGACCAACTAGCTATAAGTCAGAGGTTCCCATGACCACCTCTTTGGGTTCATTTATTGTTAATTCCCTAGTGACTCAGATGGTGAAGAATCTACCTGCAGTGCAGGAGACCCAGGTTGGATCCCTGGGTTGGGAAGATCCCCTGGAGAAGGAAATGGCAACCCACTCCAGTTTTCTTGCCTGGAGAATTCCATGGACTGAAGAGCTTGGTTGAGCTAAAGTCCATGGAGTTGCAAAGAGTTGGACACAACTGAGCAACTAACACGTTGGGCTTCCCTGATGGCTCAGTGGGTAAAGAATCTACCTGTAGTGCAGAAGATACAGGAGTGGTGGGTTTGATCCCTTGGTTGGGAAGATCCCCTGGAGGAGGGAAATGGCAACCCATTCTTGTATTCTTGCCTGAAAAATCCCATGGACAAGAAGAGCCTGGTGGGCTACCGTCCAAAGGGTCGCAAAGATCCAGACACAACTGAACGACTAAGCACACAATAATTTGTTAGAATGGCTCACAGAACTGAGAAATCAGTTGACTACTAAGGATATTAAAGGTTATGAGCCAATAACCAGACGAGGAGATACCTAGTGAGGTCCTGAACAAAGGAGCATCTGTTCACGTGGAGTTTGGGGTGCAGCATGGCAGCATGTGGATGTGTTCTGGTTCACCATCCTGGAACCTCTCCGAACCCCATCTTTATGGGTTTCTATGGAGGCTTCATTACATAGGAGGATTCGTTAAGTTGTTGGCCACTGGTAATTGCCCCTAGTCCCTCTCTCCTCTTGGGAAATCAGGGAGGTGGGACTGAAAGGTTGGTTCCCCTGACAAACAGCCCTCATCCTTCGGTGCAGCAAAAAAATCCACCTCATTAACATAACAAAAGACTCCTGGATTGTTCTCATCTAGGAAATTCCAAGGATTAGGAGTTTTGTGCCAGGTATCTAGACAAAGACTAAGCATGTATTTCTTATTATAAATCACAGTATCACAAATTATGTTGCCTAGTTTCTTTTTCAGTTGGTATGTCAATATTAGTTGGGATAAAACATGTTGATTGGTTGCTCAAAAAATGTTTTAAGAATCAGGTATCAGGCACAGTTCAGAAAAAGAATTGGAGTCACACAGTCCCATCTCTGGGGGAGGTGAGAGTTATGAGGGGAGGAGAGGGTCTATTCTGAAGGTTAACTTCTTACTGTTGTTCAGAGAGTCCCACTGGTGGATTTTCTGCCAGGGCCAGAAGTTCAATGTTTAGATGATGACCACTAAGTCAAGTTGTTGGCTCATGACCGGGGCTTACCCTGTACTCTGCAAGTTGCTCAACTGGGGTAAGCAGGTTATGTACTTGAGGACTGGCTTGTAAGTGAAGCCTTCCCTAAGGGTTCATCTCTCTTCACACTGGAAAGATGCTTGGAGGCTGGTGGTCCAGGGCTGTGTGGCACCTCTGAAGTCATCAGGGACTCGACTCTTTCTATCTTGCTGCTCTGTCTTGTTCAGTTGTCACCTCATGTCCAAATTGTTAGATGGTGGAAGGCGAGAAGTGGGATGCACCCTCTCACATTCAAGAACACTTCCTGGAGTTCACTCAACACGTCCATTTACATTTGTCTTGAAGGTCGTCATGGGCTGTTCATAGTACATCCATCAGAAATTTGGTCTGTGAGCAGGGAGAAGGAGTGAACTCAGTAGCAGCTAGGAAGGTTCTAGTCCCTTCTTCCAGAGTCTGTACCTGTTAAAAAGAATGATGGCAGAATTGCTGGTCTATTTAAAATTTTTTCTTACTGTTTTCTGATTGCATTGAGTTAATATAGAGCCGTGATTCTCAACCAGGAGTAATTTTACTCCTTAGGTGACATGTGGCAATGTCTGGAGACATTTTGGTCGTCACAGCCATGGGAATGCTGCTGGTATCTAATGTGGAGAAAGCAGAGATCATGCTAAATATCCCACAATGCACAGGACAGCCCCCCGCCCCATAACAGTTTTCCATCCCTTAGCATCAGTATCGCCAAGGTTATGAAACCTTGATTTATTAAGAGTATGCTGAAGGCTTTCACATGCCACCATTGTTCTTAAAATCTTGCTCTTCGTTGTCTCGCTTTGAGAATCTTGAATTGACTAGAAATTTGAATCTCTAGTAGTTTCTAGTGAGCTGTATTTTCTTCCTTTTAATAAATATTTCTGTTTTTCATTTGGATAAGTAAATGACTTTGTCACAAAATGATGGCTCATGTGGTCTTATTGCAACTTGGATAATAATTTAAATGTAAGTTTTGACATAGAATCCAGTAAGTTTTTAAAAATATTAATAATTGTGTTTTGTCTTTTTTTTTTGCCTCTGCAGAATCTTTTTATGGGATCTGAAAAAGGTGAGTTATTGTTGTTGTTACTGTTTTGGTGGAGAATTCTCCCATTACCTTTAAAATAGTTTTCCAAAGAAAAAAGTTTTTAGTATCCAATCCTAATGTTTAATTCAGTTGAAGCTATTATTTCCTAGCTTATAGACTTAGTAGAATTGAAATACATACTTAGATGATGAATGAAAGAAAAAAAGACCAGAGAGGCTACTACTAGGAGTAAAACAGAAACCTTGGTTTTGGGGTTACAGAGCAGTAGTCACCCCTCTTGTATGCCTCTTCACTGGCTGGGGAATGGTTGCAATTCTCCTTTTTAGAGATTCTTTCCTTTGCTTTACATCTTTATCCCTTTTGAAAACACAGATCCACCAATAAGGGGAGTCATACATTCAGTTTTACCAGCCACTGGTCCCTGAACACAGCAGTTCTCAATTTATTCTGCTAGGAGACATGGTCTGGACCAGAGCACCTTATATTAGCTTTGCAGCAGGGTCATCTGGGGATAAATATATATTTAAATATATATATAATATAATTATATATAAAAATATATTTTAATATAAAATTTAAATGTATAATATGTATAATATATTATGTATATATTAAATATATATTTATATTTCATGCAAATATAGACCACTCTGTCCTACTCTGCTTATCAAAGTAATCTTGCTGAATGGGTACCAGGAATTCATATTTGAAGCTCCTGGGTGATTCTGAAGCCTCTGACTTAGCTCCTATATCACTGGGGTGCAGAGGAGCACAGGCGTGCTGTGTTACAGATTGCTGATGTGGCAGCTGCAACTCTTGTGTGTTCTCTGCAGATTGAGATAGCACATTAGAAATCAGGAGAGTCGGGCACCTTTGCTATAGGCGTAACCTTGACCCCAAACCGTTAAAAAAGTAAATCCTAGCATTGCCTGTCTACCAGTTTGGAGAGATCAAAAAGGGACCACATCGCCAGCTGGTGAGCATGTAGAGCAACAGGAACTGTCGTGTGATGCTGGTGGGAGTACAAAGTGACGCAGCCACTGTGTGAAGCACTTGTGTACTGTCTGTATTGTCTGTTAACATTGAAGATGGCCCAACTTCCGCTCATAGAATATACCCTAGATCAGAAAGTGGCAAACTGTATCCTCAAGGCCAAATCCGGCCCAAATCTGGTTTAATTTTGTAAATTACGTTTTATTGGAACAAAGCCGGGCCAGTTTGTGTACACATTGTCTGTGGCTGCTTTTGTACTCTCATGTCATAGTTGAGAAGTTGGGGCAGAGACTGTATGGCTCACAAAACCTAAAATACTTCTATATGGCCTTCTAGAGAATGCATTTTTTCAACTCTGCCTAAGTCCATGTTTCTTAAAGTGTGGTCAGTGATATCACCTGGGAGCTCATTAGATATGCAGAGCCACAGGCCCTGCTGGACCTACTAGAAATCAGAACCTGCATGTTAACACATTCTTAAGTGATTATTGTAAAAGTTTGAGCCGCACTGCCCTGAGGAAATGCATGCACATCGGAACCAGGAGACATGCACAGAAATGTTCAAGCAGTGTTGTTCACAGTAGCCCCAAACAGCATGCAACCCAAACATCCGTTGATGGTAAAAGAAGAAATAATTTGTGATGTATTCACACCATGGAAAATACTAAACAGCGATGAAAATGAGTTAGCTGCAGTTCTGTGCCACGACATGGGTAAACATCATGAACTAAAGTTAGCAGTGAGTGAAAGAAGCAAGAAAATATACTATCTGGGTGGTGGCTGCAAAGGTTTTATGTTGTTATTGTTCAGTCGCTAAGTTGTGTCCAACTCTTTGCGACCCTATGAACTGCAGCACGCTAGGCTTAACCTGTCTGTCCTTTGCTGTCTCCTGGAGTTTGCTCAAACTCATGTCCACTGAGTCAGTGATGCCATGCAACCATCTCATGCTCTGTCGCCCTCTTCTCGTCTTACCCTCAATCTCTCCCAGTATCAGGATCATTTCCAATGAGTCAGTTCTTTGCATCAGGTGGCCAAAGTATTGGAGCTTCAGCTTCAGCGTCAGTCCTCCCAATGAAGGGTTGATTTCCTTTAGGACCGACTGGTTTGAACTCCTTGCTGTCCAAGGGACTCTTAACAAAGGTTTTATGATGGTCTGCTAAAATGTACATATATGCACTTTCTGTGATATATTCAAAATGAAGGGGAAAGTAGAAACCAGGTCAAAAAATCAAATTATTTGGAATCTTAGTAGTTGTTAGTAATTGAATAATTGCACCATGCTCTCAGCTGATCCTGGCAAATCTGTGCATTAATACCAGAGCTATGAAACCAGTGCCTTAAAAGGGTAAACTTTAGTTCCTGAAAGTGAGTTCGGTAGGCAGAAGCAAGCAGGCCTCTGGTCTCGAACAGAAACCCCCTTAAGATGGAGAAAGTGTTCTGAAATAGAAGGCTCTGGAGGACAACAGGCAGCTGGACAGAGCACCCTGCCCTGTGACTGGCCCACGGCCTGGGGTCCTTCCCTTCTCTTCCCTCCAGTCCCTGCTGATGAGAATGGTTGTGCTGATGGATGAGGGAAGGCGGCTCACAAGTCCTGTTTGCTTGAAGAGAGGGCTTTGAAGCCCTAGTGTTTCCACTTCTGGACAGTGGGATTGTTGTTCTGTTAGTTGTTAGTACAACAGTTCTACACTGTGAGTAAAGCCTGAGAGGGCCTTTTGTTTGAGGAAAACAACTAAATGATGGATTCTTGGCATCCTTATCTGGACTGTCTTTCTTTAGGAATAAACAAATGATTTAGTGAAAAGTTTGTAAATATCAAATGTCATGGAACCCTTTTGAGGCTGGCCCGCTGCACTTCCAGGAACACCTCCTAGGCAGAAATGTTTCCAATGAAACTTGGGTTACGTAAAATGTTGCTTTCAAAATCTCAGGGAGTTGTCTGTAATAAAATTATTCCCCAGCCTCTTTATTCATGATGAAGCATAGAGTGACCGATGCCTTCCTTTGGGGGTATTGGTGACAAAGGAAAGCCACCTGTGTGACATAAATCTGTTCTGTTTAGGCAAAGCTGGGAACGCCACATCTGCAATGTCGGAAAAGGTTCGGACCAGGCTGGAGGAGCTGGATGACTTTGAGGAGGTGAGCGAGTCATTTGCTGAATCCCAGGAGCAGTGATGCTTCCGGTGCTTCTGCAAAGCGAAGTCAATCTCGGTGGCTGCTCTCTGATTAATCCTCAAGCTGCGCATTGTGTTCAGGCCTCCTGAGGCACCAACTTATCTGGGGAAAGATGCCAGCGGTGCGGTTGGCCGAGCTTGCAGGAGTCTGCCTCGGGCTGGTTTTCCGAAGGTGTCCTTCTCACTGTGATACTTGAGCAAACCCAGGGCGTCTGGGGACAGAGGTTAACTGGGGAAGCCAGCTGGAACCATCTCCTGGGAAGCCGCCTTGCGTAGTGTGGCATGGTCATGCCTGCTGCAGAGGCTGCTCGCAGCTGCTCTGCTGCTGGAATCTTTCATTAGCCTGCCCATGCTTTTAAAGAACACGACTCCTTTGCCAACTCATAAAAATTAGTAAATTTAACGTATGAATCTAGATTTCTGGATTCTCTTAAATTCCACCTAACTGTGGTCTCACAGTCTTGTGTTTAACGTGGATGTGCACCGTCCAGATTGCGTAGTTCTCCCTGGCACAGTTCACTCATAAACATTACTAGCCTGGTTCCTGGGGAGGGGTGAGACGGGTAGGTAAGAGGGCGAACTCTGGAGCCAGACCTTGGATTTGAATCCTGGCTCTACTATTTGGTAAGTCTGTAATTTGGGACAAGGTGCTTAAGAACTTGTGCTCTCTGCCTCAGTTTCCTAATCTGTAAAGTGGAGGTGCTACCTAGTATCTGCCTCCTACGGTGAATACAGAGGATTACATGAGTTAATGCATTTGAAGTGCTCAGACCAGCATCTAGCACATTGTACATGCTTTGCAAGTGTTAGCTGATGTCACCACCATTCTGAGTCTAGAGGCCTTAGCTTGACTGCTTATTAACAGGGTAGCCTTGGGCATTCATCTTACTGTTCTCATTTCCTCATCTGTAAAATGGAAATAATACAGTTGTGTGGGCTGAATGGGAATGCCTTGAAATCGCAAAGGTCCATGTAATAGCGGCTTCCCTGGTGGCTCAGATGGTAAAGCATCTGCTTGCAATGCGAGAGACCTGGGTTCAGTCCCTGGGTTGGGAAGATCCCCTGGAGAAGGAAATGGCAATCCACTCTAGTACTCTTGCCTGGAAAATCCCATGGACAAAGGAACCTGATAGGTTACAGTCCATGGGGTTGCAAAGAGGCAGACACAACTGAGTAACTTCACTTTCACTTTTTCTTTCCATTTAATAGCAGTTTCCATTGCTCTGTTCTACATTTTGCCTCTGGTTTCCAGGTCCTTCTAGCACTGAGACCAGAGTTGTTAGCTGCTCAGCAGAGTCTAATAGTCCAATATTTTATTTCTCAATTCAGTAATGACGTTTTGAATTAGGGTGCCTGAGAGCCCCAGGCTGCATGTCACCAGCCAACCTTGCCTGGTAGGGAAATGCCAAGGGTTTTATCAAAGCTCTGTTGTCTGTTGAGTATCTGAAACTCACTTGAACTGGTTTATGTGGAAAATAAGGACTGTATTGAAGGGTACACTGAACGCAGGGGCACACAGGCCTGGAACCAGGAACTGAAAAACCACCCGGAACCCCGGCAGCTGTCTTCGGTCTCTCTTGGTTCTGTGCAGCCTCCAGACTTCCTAGTTCTCCTTTTTTTTTTTTTGTTTTTGTTTTTCTGCAGACTGGTTACCTTGCTTCTCCCTGCTCACAGCAGTGGATGGCTGCCCCATGGCTTCCCGGTTAACATAGCATATTTGTCAGGACAAGGCACGGTTGTCAACAGATGAACCCCAGTGTCTCGGTGGCTGAATGTAACAAAGGTTTATTTCTTCTCGCATTATAAGTGGCAGGCATACCACCATCTCATGGTGCTGCCATCTCAGCACATGGTTCCAGGGCTGTCAACAGCAGAGCTGGAGGTAGAGTCACTTCTCACTTCCTCAGCCCAGAAGAGACACGTGCAACTTGGTTCACCACCCGTTTGTCCAAACTAGTCATGTTGCTCCTCCTACAGCAGAGGGGCAGGGAGAATCCTATCTCACTGTTCAAGTGACCAGTTGGGATCAGTTCACATTTCCTGAACCTCCTACTTGTATTTCTTTAATAAAAAGTTGTTCCAGCAATCCCACTCCTGGGCGTGTATCTGGAGAAAACTCTTTAATTCGAAAAGATACATACACGCGTTCATAGCCACACTATTTACAATATCCAAGACATGCAAGCAATGTAAATATCCACCAGCAGATGAATGGATAAAGAAAATGAGGTACATATACACGATGGCATACTACTCAGCCATAAAAAGAATGAAATAATACTATTTGCAGCAGTGTGGATGGACCAAAAGATTATCATACTAAGTGAAGTAAGTCAGGCAGAAAAAGATAAATATCATATGATACCACCTATATGGAATCTAAAATATGATACAATGAAGTTATTTGCAAAACAAAAACAAGCTCTAGACTTAGAAAACTTTTTTTTCCTCCTTACAGTTACCAAAGGGAAAAGGGTGGGGGGATAAAGTAGGAGTTTAGGATTAGCAGATACAAACTACTGTATATAACATAGAGAAACAATAAGGACTTACTGTACAGTAAGCAGCTATACTCAGTATCTTATAATAAATAATGGAAAAGAATATGAAGAAGAATATATATACATAAGTGGTATAACTGAATCACTTTACTATACACCAGAAATGAACTCCGTGTTGTAAAGCAGACGTGATAACCACTACACTATGGAACCCTTGCAGAAATAAACTCAAAATGTTGTAAATTAACTATACTTCAATTTAAAAAAAAAAAAGAGTTCTTCACTTTGGATTCCAGGGAACATTCATATAAAACGGATTTGGTTCCCGGTCTCCTCATGTGGGTTGTTAGCATGCCCTTCACGCCTGTGCGCTGTGTAATCAGCATCTTAACAATAAGCCAAGGATTACTAAGCATGTGCTATGTGCCAGTGGTACTGGTCTTTACATATGTTGTTATTTCATCCAGGTGATGACCTCACCCGTTCTGCCTTGGGTTTTTGCTGAGTCTGCTCTCTGTCCTGAATGCACTCTTCTTGGTCTAGTTAATACCCCTCCGGTGCCTAGTTAATACCTGCACCCCACTGAGAATTTGTTACAAGCATCGCTTGCTCCATTCTTTACCACCAGTCTAGACTAAGGTGAACCTTTTCCCCAACATTTGTGTATCCCTGAAATTGAGCTGTGTCTCTCAACTGGTGGATGTCCACCATCAGCATTTTGTCTTCCTGAGTGATGCATAAAACAATTGTGCTTCTTACAGTGGACACCTCAGATTTAGATACACTGCGGTATGTATCTTCGTAGAATTGGTTTCCCTGAATATTTGTCTCTGTATTAGGGTCCATCTTGTCCTCTGTACCTTAAACTCTGTTAGTCCTGAAGTAGTGTCTTTTTGCGCAACTTTGTGCCTGGACATCTAGTATACCATACTTGCCTAGCACACAACATGCCCCATTACTGTGTGTTGAATAAAGGTAAGTCCTGTTATCACTGTTCACAGAGGAGACTCAGAAAGGAAAGCAGCTGATCTCGAGTCATATGGCTAGAATGTGACTGAGCTGGGAGTGGGCTCAGGTCTGACTTATGTTCCAGGCCAGTCTCCCAATCATTGCCCTCTGCCCATCTTTGCAGAAAACTCAAAGAACTTTGATCACAAGACAGAACTATCGATCTTGCCTGGGATATGAGGACAACCTACAGATCCAAACTCAGCTAATATTCAGCTAATATGTTTTTCTTCTGTGCGTATATCTTTCTACTTTCTGCCCACAGGGATCCCAAAAGGAGCTGTTGAATTTGACTCAACAGGATTATGTGAACCGCATTGAGGAGCTCAACCAGTCGCTGAAGGACGCCTGGGCCTCGGACCAGAAAGTGAAGGCTCTGAAAATAGTCATCCAGGTCAGGTTGAGTGATTTTTTTTTTCCTCCAGAATTTCCTTTGTAAAACTCCTTTGTGGATAATTAGGGTTTTCAGAGGCCTGCCTTCAGGGTCTTACCCTAATTTTTTCACCTGTTCCATTTTCACCTACCTCCTGTGAAAGTCCATGATTATGAATCAGTGTTTTTTATGAGACGGCTAATCCCAGGGCCACCATGTGCAGCTGTATAGATAATGCACTGTGCAATTCCAGGAAATTTCACCCTGGATTACAGAATTACTGATATCCCCCTGGGGTTGTGCAGTTCGTTGGCCCTGTTACAGCCCCTGACACATTTATGATCTGTATAGAGTAAAGATTGAGCAACTGTGTTTTGGATTTTCTTGACCAGATTTTCTTTGTATCTTTGGGACCAATGGTTGTATGTTCCTGATGTATGCATTTTGGGGTCACGTTCTGTATAACGACGTGGCACAGACAGTGTGTTTATAGTGTCAGAGGTACGTTTGTTGAGTCCTGTTTGTTGATCCATGACAACTTTTGGATCACAAGAGCAAGTTCTGTAGGGAAAACAGCTTATCCTGTCTCTTGAATCATAAGAACATCCTGTCTTGGCAAAACATGTCCAGAAG